>NW_025920171.1:480022-509768 GCF_902686445.1 Sciurus carolinensis | reverse complement strand
TGGCCGGGACACCTCTGGCTGAAGCCTCCAGGACCAAGTTGCATTATACTTGTCTAATGTTAGTTTCTAATACAGGGGGACAGAGCTGAAATTTTTCCATGTGCACTCAAGCAGTTATTCAAACTTTCTGCCTTTTACATGCATCAATTCTGACTTCGGCTTCAAGAGAAATAAATGAGGTAAACATCCCCTCCCCCCCCAAAAGTGGAATAAGGTCTTTTGAGCAGCCACACACAGGAAGGAAGAAAGGCTACCCTGGCCTCTTTATCCACTCTGTTCCTCACGATGGCTTCTAGAAACATAGGAAAGAACAGGGAGTGGGTTTGGAGGAAAGGAAGGGAAGAGATGGGCAACAAGAAGGGATAGGGAAAACAGTTGCAGGGGAAGGATGGAAAAAAAGAGAAGAAAGCCAGGCTGAAACCTGATACTCAGGAACTCGGGCATCAGTGAGCGACTCCTTGGAATGAGCCCAGCAAGCCTGGGGATGGAATGGTTACAATCTCAGCCTTCATTAATGCTCCACACACTCAGCCCCTAATTTACAACCATTTAACAGCACACATTCTACAAGTACCTTTGGGGACCTCTGAGGACAGAAAGAAGTCTAAAGAAATTAGGTTTCTAGAGAGCTCCCTCAAAGGCCAGAGCCTTTCCTGCAGGCAGGCAATTTGGCTGCACTTTCTGAGTGGGGTGGGAAAGGTGGAGCCAGAGGCAAAAAGGGGTTGGGGTGGCTGACCCGCTAGATACCCACGGCCTTGTGTACATGTAGGGTGCAACTACAGGTAGGGCCTCTGCCTGCACAGTCAAACTCTGTTCCAGCAATTTAAATAAACAAGAACATTAAAAAATCAAAACCCTACTACAGCAACCCTTGTGGAGCATTTTCCCTCGAGTGCTGAATTAAAGACAAAACTCAAGTACAGTAAAGAGAAGAACACAGTCCAGAGCAGAGTCAGGCCTGGCTGGGGTGGTGGGTGCTGCAGGCACCTTGGCAGTACTTCCTCCATTCTAGAAGCTCTTTCCTTCAGTCCACCTGTGCCCTGTGAACAGGGGGACAGAACTTGTCAGGCAGCTTCTCTCCCAAGGCCACCATCAGGAGTCCCCTCAGTCAAAAGTGGAAGCTCAGACAGAAGACTTACTTGCACTACCTCTCCTCCAGCAGAAGGGAAGGTAAACAGATGATTTTTTAACTAACAGCTTTACCTAAATGGATTATCATTGAGGATTAGCTTTCCCCAGTATCAATACTGGGTGTGTGGCTGAGAGGAAGATGGTGGGCCCCCGTTAGAATCTGGAAGGAGCTGGTTCTGCCCTGGATGTGAATAGAAGGGCAATGTCCTATCTAACTTCCCTGTCAAAGGTACTCAGGTCCCTCTAGAACAAACTCAGGGAAAGTGAACCCAGCGGTGAGGGTGCCCCAACTTCAGAGCATCCACATACAACAAGCCCAGTTCATCATCTTGGAGCAACAGGGAAGTACCAGGTCTGCACAGAGTGAGCAGGGGCAGGGAGGGTAAAGTGTTCCTGTGCTGTGGCACCAGGCATGGCACCCGGGGGAATGGCAGGCCTGTCGTCAGAGGCTGGGGCCCTCCTCTCACAGCCAGAGGAGGTCCCTCACCCAACTCCTCCTCCTGAGAAGAGCCAGCATGCTTCTCTGCTACAGTTCACAGCAAGCCCACCACCACTTAAAGGAACTAGAGCATCATGTCAAAGTGCTGGGAACTGAAGAGATGGTTGTGGTGGTCAGATACCTGGCCATAACCCTGCCTCCCATTTCCCACTGAGTAGGTAGAATGCTGTCCATTCCCAGGGGTTCATCTGTCAGTGAGTGAGGCTCCCTGGGAAGCAGCAGCAGCTCCTCCAAGGCCTGGACATGAGCCATGGGGCTGCCATCCAGTCTTTTCAGTGATGGCAGCTGGGAGCTGAGCTGGCTGGGGCTCCATAGGCTGCTGCTAAATTTGGAACCTGGGATTCCACAGCAGCCATGCAGAAGTTCAGCAAGGAGCCTGCTACTGGAGAGCAAAAGTGTCCATCCTTGGGATATGTGAATGTCCTGCAGGTACAAAGTTGACCACTCTGGTCCCTGACAGAAGTGCCAGGGTAGCTCCCTCCTGGATCAGCTTGGGTCGGTCATCCAGAGGTCAATAAGCATCAGACTGCTGGACCCCTTGAGGGATGGCATCATGGCCACTGCATGCAGAACATGAAGGCCCAGAGGGAGCAGATCCCAAACTGTGTCCCATCCTGGGTGCTGGTTGGCTAGGCTATGCTAGGGCAGACAGAGCAGCAGTGCCTCTGAGTAGACATGTGCCAAAGCCACATCTGTGCTCCCTGGCAGAGGGTGCCAGGCAGGACTGGGCTGAGAAGCAGGACACAGTTGTGGACTGGGTCCACACTTAGGACAGCAACATGTCTGATTCAATACCCTGCTCCAGTACCCAAGTTCTCCATTATTCTGTCTGGGGTGTTTGTTCCAAAGGGACAACCTCCAGACTGGGACAATAGAGCATCATATCAAAGTGCTGGGCAGTGGAGAGATGGTGCTGGTTGTCGGAGGGCCTGGCCATGACCCTGCCTCTGTACCAGCAGCTCTGAGCTAAAATTCACTTTTGAAAAAGGGTTGCCCTATGGTCCGAGCTGCACATTCACTAGCTTCAATGTTTTTGGGCTTGTTTCAAAAGAGCACTGAAGCTCTTTAAGAGAAGAAATGTGGAAGGAGAATATATAAATTCTGTTCTTTGCTTATCAAACCAATAGAAAAAACAGGCAGAGAAGTCCCTGGGGTGCATGACCAGCCAGGGGTGCACAGCCAGTCTGGGCACATTTGGAGGACTCTGCCGTCCAGTCTCAGCTCCCTGAGCCTCACACTCATCACACAGGGCAAGTGGTGAGTCACCAGGCATCCTGTGCCATGCTGGGCCCCAGTCCCTTCCAGGCAGTTTTTGTAAGTCTCCATTCTTAAAAGAAAAATGATGGTTTTGAACTATTAACCCTTCCCCAGAAAGGACTGAAATTAAGAAGAGGCCACTGACAAAATATTCACATGGGAATCTGTAAAATAACAAGCTAAACATGTACCCAGCAGTCGCAGACTGGTCCCAAGAAAGACAGGAAGTAAAATCAAGGACCAGTTATGGCCAGGCAGGAGGAGACTATGGGCCAATCTTGAGTTCTGTCAAGAAAGAATCACAGGAACTGGGGTTCACACTGGCCTCAGGGGAGCAGAGTTATGGTGTGGTGTGAATGTCAGATCTCAGGGAGAGAATGGAAGTGGAAGAAGCCACTTCTCTGATGGAATCCAGTAGAAGAGGAGATAGAACAAGAGTGTGGAGCACACAGGTGCTTTTTCAGCAGCAGAGCCAGCAGTGGCCAGACCAGAACTCATGTGGGCCCGCTGGACCACCTGGGTGATGGCACCTCCTTCCCTTGGTGTTCAAGGGGAATAAGGATACCTCTCCTTCTACCTCAGTGGCTTTAAAGGTCAAATCTGATCCTGTGAATGAAATGTGCTGTACAGTTCAGGGTTCTACACAAATGTAAGCTATTTCAGGTATGAGACTCTTCACGGAAAATGTGGCAGCTCAGGTAACCCTTCAAAAGTCAGGAGAAAGTAAGATCACTGTTATAGAGAACACAATGGGACAACTCAACATAATCAAGTTTGCCAAGGACTTTGCCACACACCAACAGCTCCGGTCCCCTCACCAGAGACCAGTGGACACAGGTTTTTACCAGGAAACTGAGAAGAAACCTGGTTCACCTCCAACAGGTCTCCCCTCTGGTTCAAGAGTGCCCATTCCTGGGGTTGGGAACAAGAAGCAGAGGCCCATGGACCTGGGTCTCCACCAAACTCCTGCCTAAGTTCATCCAGCTCTGGTCCCCATCACCCTCTGAAAGGAGGGAAAGAAAGGAAGTGGGAAGGGAAAGTTAAAAAAAGGAAGAACTCTTCATCTAGTGATCACAGAGAACAAAATCCAAATCCCAAGAATTGGGAACCCTACCGAGATGGATGGCAATAACTGACCTGAGTCTCTCCAAAGGTCAAGGACTATTGAGGTCCCTGAATTACAGGCCACAAACTGCCCTGAGGCAACAAGCCTGCAAGAGCCAAAGCAAGGCCAAGAAAAGCCTGTTCTTGAAGTACAGTCCTAACATACAAAAGAAACATACTCATGGAGGAAAAGTCCACACCAGGCCCTGGTTTCCAGAAAACTACTTCAGAGTGTTAGAGAACATGGATGAACAAATGGTCCTTTGAAGGCCATGCAAGAATTTGGGAAATCCTTGCCCTCTGACCAACAGATGTGAATGTGTGGTGGGACTATCTCTGCACCTCCAGGGAGTCACCAATGCCCCCTCCAGTCACAGTTAGGTGATCTAACAAGACCTTCATTGTAATTTCCAACAAGGGTCCCATGATGTGACCATCTCTTTTACAGAGCGAGTCAGTCACCCTTCCAGAGAGAGCCACCAGCTTCAGTGTACCACATGAGATGGAAGAGGGATGTCTTCCTGATGGACATGGAACAACCAACCCATCCTGGTCAAGGGTTTTTTTTGTGTCACACAACAGTGGGTGTGATGTAAACCAGCAATGCCAGACTTCTCAACTGAATTGTCATTCCATAAGAGATCTGTTTCCCCATTGGGCAACTTATTGAAAAAATAAATAAATACAATAAAATCAGCAAGAACTGCTCTCTGACAGTGAGAGCCCAGCTGACACTTTCCTGGTGCTCCCCAGACATGAATGGGCCCTCTGAAGGCAGCATGCTTGGGGCACAGGGGACTGGCCATGAGACCCGGTTTCACACCTGGCCATGCCTGCTCTCTGGTCTTGGCCAAGACACTAAACTTCTCTGAGTCATCATGGGCTTGCCCTAGATAATAATTTTTTTCTTTGAATTTCAGAAAAGTTGAGCAGCATAATAAGAAAAAAGCTCAGAGATCAGCTGGAAACAAAGTGAGAGTGAAGTCATCCTGGTAAGCCTGAGGATGCCTTTATTCTTTTTATTTTTAATTCATTTTTATTGTAAACAAATGGGATACATCTTGTTTCTCTCTTTTTACATGCAGTGGAGGCATAACATGTGTAATCAAATGTAATCATATGTTACATTTACCTAGGGTAATAGTTTTTGATTCATTGTGTTATTTTTTCTCACCCACACCCCTCCCCACCCCTCTTACTTCTCTATAGAGTCCATTTTCCTCCATTCTTGCCCCCTCCCACCCCCTATATGTGTTAACATACACTTATCAGTGAGATCATTTGTTCCTTGGTTTTTTGAGATTGGCTTATCTCACTTAGCATGATATTCTCCAACTGCATCCAATTGCCTGAAAATGCCATAATTTTATTATTCTTTATGGCTGAGTAGTATTCCATGGTATATACATACCACAGTTTCTTTATTCATTCATCAATTCAGGGACATCTAGGTTGGTTCCACAATCTGGCTATTGTGAATTGAGCAGCTATGAATGCTAATAAATCCAATGCATTTTTATGCATAAGTGATAAATCTTCAGAAAAAGAAGATAGGAGAACTACCCCATTCACAATAGCATCAAAAAAAAAAAAATAAAATGTTTGGGAATCAATATCACAAAAGAGGTGAAAGACCTCTACAATGAGAATTACAGAACACTAAAGAAAGAAATTAAATGAACCTTAGAAGATGGAAAGATCTCCCATGTTCTTGGATAGGTAGAATTAATATTGTCAAAATGGCCATACTACCAAAAGTGCTATACAGATTCAATGTAATTCTAATTAAAATTCCAATGATGTACCTAACAGAAATAGAGCAAGCAATCATGAAATTCATCTGGAAGAATAAAAAACCCAGAATAGCTAAAGCAATCCTTAGCAGGAAGAGTGAAGCAGGGGGAATCACAATGCCAGATCTTCAACTATACTACAAAGCAATAGTAACAAAAACTGCATTGTATTGGCACCAAAATAGACAGGTAGATCAATGGTACAGAATAGAGAACACTGGCACAAACCCAAATAAATACAATTTTCTAATACTAGACAAAGGTGCCAAAAATATGCAATGGAGAAAACATAGCCTCTTCAACAAAAGGTGCTGGGAAACTGGAAATTCATATGCAACAGAATGAAAATAAACCTCTATCTTTCACCCGCACAAAAGTCAACTCACAATGGATCAAGAACCTTGAAATCAGACCAGGGACCCTGCATCTTATAGAAGAAAAGGTAGGTCCAAATCTTCAACTTGTTGGCTTAGGATCAGACTTCCTTAACATGACTTCCATAGCACAAGATACAAAAGCAAGAGTCAATAACTGAGACAGATTCAAACTAAATAGCTTTCTCTCAGCAAATGAAACTACCAACAATGCGAAGAGAGAGCCTACAGAGTGGAAGAAAATCTTTGCCACTTATACTTCAGATAGAGCACTAATTTCCAGAGCATATAAAGAACTCATAAAACTCTACTACACCAAGAATATAAATAACCCAATCAACAAATGGGCTAAGGATATGAACAGACACTTCACAGAAGATCTACAAGCAATCAACAAATATATAAAAAAATGTTCACCATCTTTAGTAATAAGAGAAATGCAAATCAAAACTACCCTAAGATTCCATCTCATCCCAATTTGAATGGCGATTATCAAGTATACAAGCAACAATAGGTGTTGGTGAGGATGTGGGAAAAAAGGTACACTCATACATAGCTTGTGGGGCTGCAATTAGTGCAGCTACTCTGGAAAGCAGTGTTGAGATTCCTTAGAAAACTTGGAATGGACCCACCATTTGACCCAGCTATCCCACTCCTAGGCCTATACCCAAAGGACTTAAAATTAGCATACTACAGAGATACAGCCACAACAATGTTCACATTCACAATTGCCAGGTTGTGGAACTAACATAGATTCCTTCATTCTTAATAGGCCAGGAGCATTGTTATTCTTCTTCCCAATTATGCACAGGAGAAAATGCTGGGGCAGAAAATGAAAGGCTGTGTGTACAACCAAGGCCTGAGGGGCAGAAAGTTTTCCTTCCCCAAACCCAGTGATCTCCCACACCACAGGCAGGTCTGTAGTGGCACTGGTAAGATTCAGTCAATTAAAAAATAATGCTGAGCACACAGAATAATATTTTCACAAAAATAAACCTGTATGATGTCAGTTACTTCCCCAGACACTGCTGAATAGACTCTGTGGGTGGAAATCATCCCTGGCTGGAGCTGCTACTCTCAGGGCACAGGCTGGCATTGATGATGCCTCCACAGAGAGCAAGTTTGTGGAAGCAAGTGCTAGCATGTGTGCCTAAGTATGCCACAGTGACCCAGCGGCTCGTGAAGTGCCTGCAGAGGGGCATGTCATCATGCAGGACCATGGCCCAGCCACACCAGATCATTATGTCAGATCTGAGTCTGGATTTCCATGTGACTGTAAGACCCAAATGCTCTTCAGGTTGACCTTTCTGCATAGCATATATTTCAGGGACTACTTTAGTTCTTGAAGAGATTTGATTTATTAATGCATTAACATTGAAAACTGTCTGTGTGCCAATAAAAGAAAACAAAACCTATCCAGCCTCTCCCCTTTGCCTGCCTTTATGACTCATTAACAGCAGAGCCAGAACAAAGCAGCCAACTTCCTTACTAGAAAATACTACTTCCATTTTTCTAATGTGCTCAAGGTACCATGTTGGACTTCACCAAATCCCAAAACTCCTGACCACTGGGGAGCTGGGTGTTGCTGTTCCCTAGAATGCATTTCTCCTAGGGAACCCAGGGAGGTATCCCTCTTTCATTCCTTTCTTAAGAGCCCATTTGCAAGGATAAGTCTAATTCTGTGTCTTGGAACCTTTCATACAATGGTTGACTAACAGTGACAATGATGATGCTTATCACAGTGGCCATCAATAAGCACAACTATAAACTTCATCACCACAAATAAGGCATCCTACTGGTGGTCTCCCTGCCAGAGGATGCAGGGCCACAGGTGAAGTCCAGCTGTGTGAGACAAGGCACACTTACTCCAGGTAGCATACCAAAGTGGGGATTAACAAAGGGCTCATCCTGTCCTTTGAAGGAGGTTCCCACTACACGACTGAGCCAGGTTTGTCCTTCATTTGGGCTGCTCAGTCTCAGTCTGGGGTGCATGACTCATGCCATCCTCTGCTGCAGTACTGCCGGCTCACCAGCTGGACTGGGCACCACCATCAATGCATCCGCGTGCTCACCAGTGCCCAGACAAGGGCAGGAGGGCCTGGGGCAGCCCTTCACTCATGGGATCTCCTCCCTCGTGGTGCCTCCGGTCCCGTGGTTCAGGACTCAGACACATGCTGCAAGTCCACAGCTGGTGGAGCCACACAGGGGCGTGCCTGCACTGCCCTGCTTTTTGCACACGCCCAGCTCTCAGGCAGCTGAAACAGGTGGGACTGCACAGGCAGATGTGCAGCGCAGGTCCAGACCTGCCCACTTCGTGTGTGCCAGAACTCTGGAGGCCCCACTTTGTGTCCGGTGTTGGCATCTGGCTGCTTCAGTGCTGGTGGAGAAATATTGCCTGGAGCACATGCCCCTGTGATCACCAGACCACCGCCCAGGGAAGGCCACCCTCAGGAAAGCCAGCCTCCCTCCAGTAAGGCTGCTGCCCCCAGGGAACACTTCCTACCACCACACTCAGGTAAGGCCGCCTGGGCAATGTGACTGCCTTAAGGGAAGGCCACCTCCCCCCCTGCCCCTGGGTCAGAACACTCTGTATGCCTCAGGTCAGGGGGTCAGGTTACCCTCAGGGAAGGCCTCCACCCTCCTTGGGGTCTCAGGTTGGTGTGTCTTGGGGCCACGGGAGCTCTATCTGAGACTAACCCCTGGGCTCTAGACCTGAAGGTTGGGGATCCTGGACAGGAAGGTCTCAGGGGCTGGGCACAGACCTACGAGAGGCCAGGGACTCCACATGCTCAACCCATTCTGTGGCAATGACTGCCATCGGTGATGCACCTCTCTTGGTAAGGTCACTGGTCTCAGGTCAGGCAACTCTCGAATCAGGAGAAGGCCAGACACTGCGGGGCAGGACAAGGTAGTGCAATGCAGGGCAAGGAGTAGCAAGGCAGAGCAGAGTGGGTTGGGGGTTGGGGTGTGCAGGGAGAGAAGGGCAGAGGCACTTGGGAAATTACCAGAAGGCTGCTCAGGGTGGGTCAACTGTGTGCACAGTCATGTGGCAGAACACTTACCTTAGCATGTGAGAGCCCTGGCTTGGTTCTCAGCAGTGTGGGTGCATGCACACACACACACACATACACACACACACACACACACACACACACCACAATCAATATTCCTAATTAAGATGACTTTACTCTAAGAAAAAATTTCAAATCCTTATTAGAAGATAGAAGCAGAATGGTGATATGTTCAATGTCATCTATTATATGGCATGATATTTAAAACCACTCTATGAAATTTCCTCAGGACTCAAGTTATTAAGTATTTAAGAGACAATACAGCTGTTACTTTTTGTAATTCTGACATATTTATAAAGACAATCTTTTGAAAATCATTTTCTTTTCTAATTTTCAAACTTAGAAAGAGTAACCATTTGTCTTCCTAAAGTTGTACATTCATCAGAAAGATTTTCTCTTATTCCTTGCCATGAGTGGGATGGGTCTATTGTCACAGGAAGTGTCGTGACTAAGTTTTATCATAATACCAGTGCCCCTGTGACTTTCAGATCAAAGTCAGGTATAACTCTCATATTTGTTGAATTTATTAACAAAGAACATACAATTTTTATTATATTTGAAACATCATCAAATTTGAATTAGTAGAAGCAGGAGTTTAACACGTTATATCATGAGCTGAACACAGTACAATTTAGTTTTGAGCATTTTGGGAGGTTGGCATAATGACTTCTGCCCTGTTCTGTGATCAAATGTCTGGCCTGTACCATTTTTTGGCAGTGAGAATTGAACAAAGTGACCATTGTAACATGTGCTAGGCATGCACTGAGCCACATACATCCCCAGTCATTTAAATGTATTAGTTTTGAGACAGGGTTTTGCCCTAATTGCCCAGGTGGGTCCGAAATGTGTCATCCCCCTTCCTTAGCCTGCCAAGTGCTGGGGTAACAGCACTTGGTGTCAAAGTACCTGACTTGTCATGGAGAATTTGATGTATTATATGATTCTAATGTCTGATGGCCTTTCCTAAACTAGGTCATGTCCATTTTCCCTTGTCAACAGTCAGTAAAGGCTTTTCTGTTGTTTTGATATAAATTTAAGATGAACATGCTTTATGATGTGACACTAGCATTCATGATAGTCTAGGTGTGCAATCCACTCTGAGGGAATATTTTTATTTTGATAGTGTACACTATTCCAGGTCTAACACGTTTTGCTAGAAGAAGTGATTATTCATTTTGTACTTGATTATGTAATTAAGACATAGTTCTTTTTTTTTTTTCTTTTGTCGTGCTGGAGGTTGAACCCAGGGCCTCCTGCATGCTAGACCAGTGCTCTTCTGTTGAACTGCATCCCAGCAACTAGATCTTTTAGTTATCATAAATTTTATAACCAGATAGAGTGATAATAAAATCACTTAGAAGTTCAACTCAATTTTGAACCATTCAAGATTTTGGACTTCCAATAATGGTTTGTGATTTCTAAAAGGAAAAGTAAGTTTCCAAAACATAGCAGCATCTAAGATCATCCATTGGCTATGTTTCCCCAGTTTCTTCACTTCCTGCAGAGCATCATGGAGGCAATGGACTCTGGTGTCCTTCTAACCTCTTCTTCTCACAAGGCATCATCCACTGTGGTTGCCAATCCTGTTAATCTTTTTCTTCTTTTGACTATTAGTCAAATGAACATTTTGAATCTATTACTGCTAAAGAATATGAATAGAAATAAAAATAGGACAAGGATTTATTGGGATAACTGATCTAGTCACAGCCAAAGTCCCTCCATTGAGGAAGTTCAGACATGAGTTGAAATAGTCTCTAAAATGTTATTTTAGTGCAAAAAGGTCAAGTTTTTAGAAGGCATAACTAGTACCTAGTGACTTCATAAAAATATAAGTTGACCTGTGTGTGTTCTTATTTCAACATAAAACCTGTAAAAGTGGCAGTAACTTGAATCATATATTAGGTGAAATAGTTTACTTTTCTGTTAAAGTACTTTTTGAATTCATAGTAAAATACAGAACTAGTTAGAATGTCATTTATCAGCAATTATAATTGTATAAACAACAAAGTGTTTAAAAACATACAACCATGTTTTTTTCTTTGTTTTTTTTTTTTTTTTTTTTTTTTTTTTTTTGCGATGCTGGGGATTGAACCCAGGGCTTTGTGCTTGGAAGGCAAGCACTCTACCGACTGAGTTATCTCCCCAGCCTGCCATGTCTTAAGGATTGATTTTTGAGTAGATTTTATCTTTATACAGATATTACAAAGAAAATGCAGAGATTTCACAGGTAGCCTCATCCTTGTTTTTCTTCTGATATGATTTCTGTGCACTGTCTCTGATGGTTAACATCCTAAGAAAGGTGTCATGAAGAACAAACACTAGTGTGCTATCACTAAGTGCAGTTGCATTTCCTTTGGATTCTCAATTCTGCCTCTTCCTGTTCCAAGAGCCCATCCAGGATCCCAAATCACATTCAGTTCCTGTCCCTATAGACTTCTCTTTGTGGGTGAAGAGTTTCTCAGAACTTCATTGTTCTGATGGCCTTAACAAGGTTGAGAAGGACCTTTCAGGTGTTTTTACATCATTTTATATTGGGGTTTAATTCATGTTCATCCTGGGGATGTGGGTCTGGGAGAGGTAGGTCACAAAAGTGGACAGCATCTCTGTGTTTTCAGGGCCCTGAAGGGGAATTCCTGTTAGTACTGACTGTGAGCACCTGACTGTGCTCACCTTTCATTGGGAAGTTTCTGTCTCTGTGTGTCCACATTGTCTGTGATCTTCTGGAGGAAGTCGACTCTGCATGGCCTGCACATAAGGAACAGGGAGTTAACTCTACCTCTTTTCTTTTTTTTTTTTTCCCCAGTACTGGGGATTGAACTCAGAGCCTTGTGCTTGTGAGACAAGCAGTCTACCAGCTGTAACTCCACCTCTTGATGGCTGAATGTGTGCCCCTATTATCTGAAATTCTGCTGCACAAGTGCTTTCCACTCAACCCATTTATTTATCTATTCAGTTAGTTATGGGTGGCTGGGTATGATAGGGCATACCTGCAATCCCAGTGGTTTGGGAGGCTGAGGTGGAAAACTTACAAGTTCAAAGTGAGGCCCTAAGCAGCTTAGACCCTATCTCTAAATAAAGTAACAAAAAGTGCCCGGGTGTAGCTTAGTGGTAAAGCAATCCTGGGTTCAATCCCTGGTACAAAAATAAATACATTAATTAATTAATCAATAATACACAAATTTCTATTAAAAAAACCTTTCATCTGACAATTTAGTGTGCTCAATGCATTTTTAGAATGATGTTTTATATATATATATATATATATATATATACATATATATATACACATCTCTCTATATATACATACATATTTTAGATATTGTTCATTTATTTATCTATTTATTTATTTTTAGCTGCAGATGTACATGATTCCCTTATTTTCATTTACTTATTTTCATGAGGTGGTGAGGATCATCCTCACTGCATCACAGGATCCAGGTGAGTTGTCTGCCACTGAGCTACACCCCCAGTTTCTGCCCATTGCATTTTTTGTTGTTGTTGTTGTTTCATCTCTTGGTTTTATTAACTAGCACAAGGCCAACAAGATGAGGGAGGTAGTCTCATTCCTCTGATATTTTAGCTTAAAAGGTGTGGTTGCCATAATCTAGCTTAAGCACCAACTACATATTTAAATATATTTCTTTACAAAAATCTTTGTTCTCAGGCTACCTAAAGTATAACATCAACAGGATTACAATTAGCTGTAGATTTTGAGATCAGGAACTGCTTCTCCTTCCAAACTACATCCAATCACTGTTAATATACATATGGTAAAACCAGTTTGCTTTTACAAGAACATTTCCCTTTCATAACCAGTCACAGCACAGTCAATATCCTGGTTTAGTATTAGTTATGTAAAACAATGCCACTTAGGAAAACTGGGTGAAGAGTATACAAAATGTATTATTTTATCAACTTCCTGGGAGACTATAATTATTTTAAAATAATATTTTACTTTATTTTGTGGTGATGGGGTTTGACCCAGCGCCTCCCTCACACTGACAGTGCTCCACCACTGAGGAACATCCCCAGCCTTTTTTACTTTGAGACTTGTCATTAAGCTGCCCAGGTGTGTTTCCCAAACATGTGACCCTCCTGCCTTAACCTCCCAGAGTAGCTCATATTAGAGGTGTGTACCACCACAACTGGCTCAAAATGTTTTAAAAATCTAAACAAAAATGTTACTCATAGAAAAGAACAGAGGTAGAAAACACAGAAGTGAAAAAGAAATTAGGACTGAACTTAGAAGAGAGTGTAGGAGTCACCTGATCAATGGAAGACATCTGTCAAGGCCATTGTGTCACCCCATGAAACAAAAGAAGCCAGGATGCTTGGCACCTTGTCCCCAAGAGTGATCTCTGAGGAATCTCAGCTGACATTGAAGAGTATACAGGACAAAGAGCAGTTTGTACAAACTTTTTCTCAAACACCTGACAGGAGAGTAAAGCCTGAGCACAGTCCTACATGGATATTTAAAAGGAAAAGCAATGGTTTTTAATATAAATTAAGAAGAACACTTGTGTGAGCCCTGCCAAAAATAACTAAAGCTGGAGGTTTTCATGGAAATGTTCTTATGTAAAAGTGCCTAATAATAATGAAAAGAGTTGCAAGTTTCTCCTGAGTTATATCCATCTGATTTCATAGGCCTACAAATCTTCCTAACCTTCTACATTGATGAGTTTGATCTGTTCTTCACTCATAAGTTTATGAGTTATAGTCCACATTGTTTTTGGAGACTGAGTGAAATACTAATTGTTTTGTGCTTATTATTTACAAAAGTATTTACTTTCCTGTTTATTGTGAACTTAGCACAAACCTGCCCTATGTATGATAGATCAATCACATGTCATCTGCCACTGTGGACCTCTGGACTACTCTGATGCTGAATACCCTTAAATGTTCATGTCCCACCTGATAGAGAACAAGGACTTTGGGATACTTTCCTTAATTTTCCCTGCTTTCAGGATAAAATAGATTGAAGATATTGTTGTCCACTTTCTATAGAAATAGAAGCTCAAAATTCACAGCGGGGCAATGTAACAGAGGATCACTTGATGCTTTGAGTATCCCTTGTCACTATATTTTTTTTCTTTTTCCTAGCCATTTCCCTAATCTTCTCCCTAATCTTCTTTTCTCTAAACTTCTCCCTGATCTTAACCCTAAACTTTTCATCCCTAATCTTCTTTGCCTTGATCTTCTCCTTTCTGAAATCTCCTTCCTGAACTCATTTTCTCTCAAACACTTCTACAAAAACATGCAGTTCCTGATTATGGGCAAAATCACAGTCATTGGAACAGGTGTCCCCTGCATTTCTCCTCTGCTATCAAGGCAATAAACCATCTTTTTCCTTTTCCAAAAAACATCCTCATTATTGGATAGGCATCAGGGAAAAGGACTGAGCTTCTGGCAACAACCTCACAACCACTGAAACCATCACAAATCTCATATGTTATTCAATAAGCAAATTAACAGCAACAAATTATGTGTACATAAGAGATTTTTAATAAGTTTCTGATTATTAGTTTTAACTACAATTTTAAATGGATATTTGAGGCATATTTTCAATTTTTATCACAAAATGTAACCATAACACCTCTCTATATATAAAGGGGAGTGAAAGTACTATTTTACAATATTCCATGGTATTTCCTTCCATTAAACAGATCCTAACATACCCATTTTCTTAAAATTTGGAAGCAATAAAGTACAGTAGTAGTATAGTATAGAAGTTTATTTTGGGACACTATTGTTCTTAATTTAGTCAGCTACTTTATCCTCAGATGCATAAATTAGAAAAAAGGAATGAAAATGAGCATCTGAGATAAATAGGGAAGTCAGTATAGGAGAGGTAGGGGATCAAAATGGAGGTAGGGAGGTAAAGGGAAAGAACTGAGCAATACTATTGAAAAAATACTATACAAATTGTGAAGATACCATTGTGAATTTCATATTTATTTATAATTATAATGCACCAATAAAAAATGTAAATAAGTTAAAGCAAGACCAGAAGAGTAGAGGAAGAGGAACAGCATAAGGGAGGAAAAGAGGACAAGGGAATTACTAGGGAAGAAATTGGAGTAAATAATAATACATGCAAGGAGGACTATATCACAATGAGAACCACTGTTATGTGAAATTATAATGTAATCACATTACATAAAACTAAAATATTAGAACTTTATTTATTTTAGTGTAGTGCAATTCCATATAATAATAGTAATATTGTTATAGCCAGAAGACACATTTGTGTTTCTTAATGTTTACATGATAATACTATTTTAGTTTGAGAGTTAAAATTTGAAGAAGTACACTATGACTCCTGTACTGCTCACTTTAGCATAAAGTTTTATTGGAATACTTGTTTTTAGCACTTGTAAGATAGACATTCTACCTTTACATCCAAAAATGTTCATGATTTTTCTCTCCCAAACCCATAATAAAAATAATCATGTCAGAAATTCTTCTATCTTGAGGTAGCCAAAAACAGAAGTCCTAAGACCAAAAAGTGACTTCCATCCATTTGGTACATAGGGATCACAATTTCCAGGTCTTTTTGCAGGTGTATAGGATTTCCCAACATTAGTAAGCTCAGAACTGTACTCTCTCCCTTCTCAGATTCTAGCACTTATGCTTTAAGCTATTTCATTTTGTCAAGTAAATCTCTCTATGGCTATATTTATGCAAATAATATTGGGAATTAAACTAAATAACATGGTAGACATTTACACAATGGCACCTGGTAGGTTTTCAGTAAATACCAGTTATCATTTTTAGTCAAGAACACAAAATATTGTTGCACTTGCTAAAATCAATTTTCATGATATCATGAATGGGTACCCTTTACACTTTTTGATGTAGAGAAAGGACTATTGAAATGATTGTTTATAGGTCAATAAATATTCCAGTTTGAACATATTCTAATTCAGAGACCTGAATATAATGTAAATATAAAAATAGTTTCCCACAGAAATTTTGGTTCTTCTTCTGCTACCTAGATTTCATCAAGAAGTAAGATTTTTGTCCATCTCATTATCTTCTAAGTATTTAAGTCTCAGACCCATCATGAGAATTAAAGTTGTCTATAAAATCAATTACCTGTATTAATGGCATGATGGAAGTTCAGTGGAAATTTTCAAAAAGCAGTTTTAGTGATGAGTTTTCAAAAGACAGCTATCATTGACGTACACAGAGATGAAAAAGAATTTTGTCAACTGTATTCCTCATGTTTTTGTCTTTGCTAGCTTAGTTTAAACTCTGTTTAAGGCCCTGGGTTTTCAGAATTTTGCCAGATTATAGGAGTGAAAAGTTAATAAAAATCATAAAAAGTAAAATTTAAAATGACTTACACTTGTAAATATTAGAATATCTTACAACAATGAAGCTGAAAATGATAAAAATTTTATTTATCATGGTAAATAATATGACAAATTTCTGTAAGCTAAAGATATTTTTGAATACTTTAATATATATTTGTAAATAATTTAATGTAACTTGGTAATTCCAACCACTTAAGACTTTACACAGTAAGCAAGTTGGAAATAATTGATGAATTTTTATAACCACAATAAATTTAAGTTAGGTGTTTGATCCAAATGTATTACATACAGAAGACTAAAAGTTATGCTTAAAATTTAAAAACAATATTTCTATAAATAGAAGCATGAGTTTGAAATAGTTCCCCAAAATTTTCAAAGGCCTTCTTGGGCCTTTGTATCCAACCATGTTACAACATACTCTTCTAGACACTGAAGATGAACACCAGAGATATTCTCTGACCACAGTTATATGCAAATGTCCTATTATAACAAATTCAGAAGTTCCTATAAAATGTAATAAATAAAATATTAATAATTTTGTTTGGTTTTTATCTTTCTAGAAATAATAACTTAAAAGTGAAACAGAGAATAAAACTAATGGATATGTGAATAGCAAGCCCTGTGGATAGAATGGGAGATGGCAACATCAATTCTGTAACATTTTTTGTCTTGGACCGGCCCACAATCAAGAACATGGCCACTTCTAGGTATGAAGTGCTACTTTTCCTGTATTTGTTTGACTTCATCACTGTAATAATGTCTATAAAAAAAGGAAAGATTCAATAAAATTTTGTTGCTAAAATTTTGAAACATTTTATTCTGATTTTGTTTCAACACTTTTGAAACACACCCCTAACAAAAATGATCATGCACCTCTTTTTTTCTGCAACAGACCTTTGGATTAAAATCCATGAAATTCATGTGCCAATATTAGAAACAATTCAGCCACTTATTTTGTTTTTGACAGTGATTTTAAAATGGTTTAAAGTGCCAAACAAATTTGTCTTAAAGATAATTTTAGAAATAAGGATATCAAATAAGGATATCAAATGGTAGGCTTTCTAGGAATTTGCTTCCTTTGCATCCCTCTTCTAATGAATTTTTTGCTTGTTTTACACATTGAGCTTTTAGAACTCACAGTTTTTTTATCTTACTAAGGCAGACCTTAACTGAGGCAAATTTCATAATATATTTTGATTAAGTTTGAATAATTAGTTTATACTATTTGTATTTTTAACCAAATAGTTTTTCATATACAAATAAAATTAATATTATAAAATATTCAGTTTTCTAAATTGTCTCCAGTTTTGGCTTCGTATCTAGAAATGTGTCAATGAGCATCAAATTTAGATTTTGGTTGGTAATTAGTTTTTCAAGTAATATTACTATATGAGACTGTGAAGAATGTATAAATAAAGAATATTTATATTCTTAGTCTGAATGTGTTTATTTGGGACTGTCCAGCTCAGGGTGAATATAGCATTTCTCACATCTGTAATTTTCAGCAGTTCTGCCCCAACTGAAGCTTTCATTTTACAGTTAAAGGGTAAGTCTTCATCAAATGCTCTTCAGAATTTTATTTTCTTTACTTTCCACTATCAACAAACTGCCTGGGCAAAGTCCTGAAGTCAGATAAATATAATCCAAACAGTTATTCTTCTAATAAGGGAGAGTGTATCCACAAATCTCTATAGCCCCATCAGGTAATGAGTGTATCCTCAATGCTGTTATAATATTCCAGAAAAAAATATTTATTTCTTGCAGCAGTTCAGCTTTTCAATGCTGTTGGAGTGTGATGTGATTCATTTGTACCTTCATTTACTCATGCTGCAAGGACAGTGTATATGTGAACTAGCGAGCTCCATCAATATCACTGGGCTGTCATGAAAAAGTCACAGATGGGGTGAAACGTAAATATATTTGTGCCAATCCCAGAGTCTCTATATTAAGATGTATACAGAAATGGTTTCCTTTGAGGCCCATACTTTGACATTCATATTGTTATCTTTTGACTGTGTTTGCATGATATTTTTTTCTATTATTCTGTATCCTTATTCCTGCTTTTTATAAGGAGAAAAAATTTAATTGGATTAGACTTTATACCAATTAACTGGATTAGCATTAACCATGACTTTAAGAACCATAATTGAACTGGGGATATAGCTCAGCTGGTAGAGTATTTGCTTTATATACCCAAGGTCCTAAGTTCAATCTCTAGCAACACATAAAATAAAAATAAAAATTAAAAAGGAACCATATATTTAAATGACATCACAGCCTGAGTCACCAGGTATTTGGAACATCAACATGTGAGATTTAGAGTGAGGATACAATTAAGCTGGTCCTATATACAAGTGGGCTGCTGAAAACAGACTCCCAGGAAAGGGATTACTGAATGGAGGGAATGTAAACATGCAACATTTTAATAGATACAGGCAGATAGCATCACAGATGGGCTGTTGAAGTTTAATTGGCACAAGAAATCTCTGATTGTAGCAACCTCTCTCAGCCAGGATTCTCTTGGTTTTGACATTTAAAAAAGTTATATTTCTTGGTTAATCTCTTGTCCATGAAGTAAATAAGATCACATTGTTCCATTTTTTTTTCAATTGCCCAACTGACAAACTGAGTTACTTCTTAGTTGATTTATCATTCAGTTAGATTATTTTCTTCCCCCAATCCTACTCAGATTTTGGACCCTATATTGTGCTTTCTTGCACCAAGTAGTCTCGAAGCATTTGCCCCAAGGTAGAACCTGGGTTGACCTGTTACTGAAGACATTCCTTAATATAAAGAAGGGCAAAGAATAGTCTCTCAATTCAAATGAACCTCCTAGGATGTTTTTGCAAGGCTCTCTCTTTAAAATGGAGAAGAAATATTATTAATATTATTTGCATAGACAAATATCCCTTATATCAGGAGTTAACCAGATTTTGAGAATCTTAGAAGAAATTTCATACAGTTCTGTCCTGGGCAGCTGTCAGTCTGACATATGATGCTGAGAAACCATTTGTTAACCAGAAACCTGTGTTTTCTCATCTATATAATTGGATGCTTTTAGAGGACACATTTGTATAAAAGCTTCATGGAAGAATTGATATAAGTACCTCCCACAACTGTCAAAACACCCTGAAGTTTCTGTGTAGATAGTGCTTAACCATTTTCTGACATATCACCACTTTTTTTAATCAAAATCTTATAATCTTTTAATCAGGGTCACTCATGTCATCCACATGACCAGACACAATAAGCCAACTCTTGCTTGTCTGAAATACAGATACCATTTCTTTGATATTTTATGGTACTTCCAATAATTGTATGTCCCTTCTTGACCTTCTTTTGCTCTAAGCACTCAATTAAAAAAAATTCAACTGCATGACTCTACAGTGCAGGCCTCTCTTTGTTTTGAAAACATAGGGCTTGGTGGTGCTTTACATTCCCCTAAACCAGCCAGTTTCATAATTAATAAATCCTGATTTAACTTCCCATATATTTAACATCAACCTATAATTTGATATGTAAAGAGGTGTTGAGATAAATTTTGCCTGGTGTTGAAGCCAGAATTGGTGATAGGCTGTTAGTGTAGAAATAGGGGCTCAAGTCAAATCAAGGAAATGAAGGCCACAAAAGTTATCTGCCTCTGGAAGTTGGAGACTTCCCCTGGGAGAATGGAATGTTAAAAATCTCCAGAGCTCATTGATTACCAAATTTTTCTGAACTTGTCAAGGACTGCAAGCAAGGAGCTGCTAAATAATGCCCCCTGGGCCCTTGCCTGACTGAATTACTTTGACCCTCCCCCTGCCCCACCGGCTTCTCACTTTTTACATCTCACCTACAAAACTAGGCCTAGTCAAGTAGGCAGGAAGGAGAGATAAGGGGGGAGAAAACTGGAGAACAAAAGAGACCTTAACCTATAAAAGATGTCGGGTGCACTCAATTTTTGGGACTTTAGAACATCAGACATGTCCCCCATCTCCCTCCCGGAAGAATTCTGTATTATTACTACTTTAAAAGAAAACCTGCTTAATATACTTGCCTTGGTGTGCTTCTCTAGTGTTCAAACTTCAATATTAGAGGGAGCAGAACTCATCACCAGTAAATGGTGGTATCAGTGTTTGCCCTTGAAGTAAACTGAATCAGGATTCCCCAGTTTCTGGAATGGGAGTCCCAAGATGATACAGTTATATGAGAATGTTCTTTTTGTGTTGTGGTATGTAGTACACAGGAGTGGATTTATATACATATATCATATATCCTGTTTTTTACATTTTTGTCACCTTTAAAGTCTGATGAGAATAAGAAATATTGCAGGAGTTTTGTGATCTGGTGGAGATATTTTGGCTTTGGAATCAGATACAGCTTATCCTGTGTCCCAGTGCACTTACTTGTTAATTTTGGGAATATGTCCACAGGAGGAAACATATTACATTTTGGTCAATAGGTCTAACCTCAAATTGCCAAATAAGTTTGCATTTCAGGTATTTAAACAACAGAGTCAGGGCTGTGGAAGATTGCAGATTATGTCCCTAACCACTAGGCATCTTTGTTTTTCTGCTGTATGATGTCTGCAATGTGAAAAACCTGTGACCAGTATAAAGTGAAAAAGAATGATGTACTTTTGGACACTTCCTGGTTGGTACTTCTTGCTGTCACTCAGGGTATTGTTTCTTCTAATTTGGGGCCTGAGGAGAAATATAAGGAACTCTATCCCTCAATACTAGCATGTAAAGTGATAGACCAGGCCCCTTAAATCCTTGACATCTGGGGACCCATATCCCTCAAAACTGGCTTGTGGCCATGGTAAAATAAAGTATGCTGGAGAGAGTCAAACTTGAGGGTGTAGTTCCAAAAGCACATGTTTTTCATTGGTAGTATTTTATAAATCACATGAAGGTAATATTCTCAAAAGGTTGTGTTATGTTATTAATATCAATTCCAAAATCTTTCTTTTAATGCTATCAATATGAGTATTAAAAATATTTAAATTACCTTTGCACCTTAGGTGTTATTTTCATTGGATATTGTTGCCATAAAGGGTTGTTCCTTTCAAAGTTTAGTCTGTCTCCTAACAAGAAAAGAGAGCAGAATAGTTAAATAACATTTTATATTAATTGTCACTATATTAATTTCATTCATGAATAATATACTGGTGTATATAATCCATAAACTGGAATGGCAACGTGCACAATGTTAAATGCAAATATTCTGCTGGTTGGATTAGATCCAACTTCTTGAAGAAAATATTGTCTTAAAATAGCAGCAGCCTGAGACTCTGGAGTGCAATTCCCAGACCTCAAAAGAAAAAAAAAAATAGCTGCAATAAAGGACCTACCTTCCATTCTAATTCATAAGCATTGGCTATAATTCACTGTCACTCACAGGGAAGGCTTCCTGCTCTCAAACCCCAGAGGCACAATCTGAAGCCCTGTCCAATCATGAGCAGTTAGAACTGTCCAATCCTGTGTGCTGACAGGGAGTTGGGGATGGGCTTCCACTACCTTCTCCATTTCTCCTGAGACTGCCATATTGGCCATTCAGCTCTAGGCTTCACTCTCCTCCTTAGGAGCCCCAGGTTGCTTTGCTGTGCAGGAACTGAAGAATCCTAGGGAGAATAACTGGCTCCTGAACACCCAGAAATTGTGAGTGGGCAATGGCATCACAAGCCTGGGGAGGGAGACAGTTGGAACTGTGGGACTGGCTGTGACAGAAACCAGACCTGGCAGACTGGGACTCTCCGCAGTCTCTGGAGTCTGAAGGCCTGAGCCCTCATGTGGGGCAGTGCACCCTCCATCTTTTTGGCCATCCAGGTGGAGAACATATCAGTGGCAGACCCCTCACTGCCTTCCTTATCCTTGCAGGACATCCTCAAATACTATCTCACAGGTGTGTTCCTGTGGCCCAGCATCTTCCCAGTTGTTGGTGATTTACAGGGGGGCCCATTATTGTAATCAATTCTCCACATGCCATTTTCCTGCAGGAGAGCAGCTGTGGTATATAGTAATGTTTCCTTCTAGGCTAGTTATTTTTCATTTTTCCTATCTTTCCTTTCCTTTCTTTTCTTTCTTTTTTAATTTTTTTCTTTTTTTGTGTGTGTGCATGTTTCTGGAAGTTGATCCTTGGGATACTTTACTACTGAGACATATCTCTAGTAATTTTTATTTTTTTATTTCAAACAGGGTCTAGCTTATTTTCTGAAAGTATCGTGTTATGTTTTGATTTATCTAAACTTTTTATTGCAATTAAGTATATGATTTTTACATACATATGGATTCATATATGGATTTTGTTTATATTACATTCCTTTATTGTAGTAGTGTAGTTTCAAAATATACATGAATATCAGGTAATGAGAAGTACTCCTTTTACTCTTATAAGTGAAAAATTTCCTGGCTAAAATTATATAATTTCTTGGATGAATTTTAGAAGTTTATGATTTCTTATTTCATTGAAAGTAAAGCATGTTGATTTTTTTTTGTTATTGCACTATAGTTATATATAATATTTGGGTTCATTTTGACATAATCATATAAGCATGGAATATAGTTTGCTTCACTTTATTATCCAGTAGTTTCTCTTTCCCTCTCCTCCTACTTTCTCCTCTCTTCCATTTATTTATAGTTTTATACATTACTGCTTCATAGATACACATAAAAGTAGAATTTACTGTGATATATTCATATAGGCACATAATAACTTTAATAAGTATATTGTAGGTAAATTTAGGGGAAAATTATCTTCTTTGTAATGAGTTTTATCATCTACACACAGGATATGTACATGAGTGTTTCATGTGCTTCTGATAATATTTATTTTCTCATAAGTTCTATGTATGTGCTTTCTAAACATGTATACATGTGAAATATCACATGCGTATTGCACACATATAAAATTTAAGCATGGTGTTTTATACTATTTCTTAAACGGAATATACTATAATTAAAAATTTGACTGACTCCTAGTAACAATTTTTCCCACAGACAATTATTTTTCTCATCCAAAATTTACAATCACTTGAACCATGCCTCTGGGACTATATGGTTGGTGTTTGGACGAGTACTGTTGTTTTCTTACCTGTTATCATGGTCACATATGCTTTAATTTTAGGAAGACACTGTGACAGTGAGCATCATATATCTTCAGTAACAAAAATTTCCACAAATAATAATAAATTCCTTGAGTTTATGAATATTCATATGTTTTATATCATCATCAATATTATTTTATCTGTGATGAAATTTTATATTTTTCTAAATATTTTTAATATTCCTTTAGATTTTGAATTTTTTATGATCATTGAAGATTTAGATATAGATATCCCCTGTATTAATTGACAATTCAAGGAATTTGCCTGAATTTATCTTGTGGTTTCTGGTTTCCAAGAAAATGTATCCAAAAAGGCAAATAGAATTGAATTTCAAGAAAAAAAAATTTTGAATTTAATTAATAAAAAAATTTACATTTTTATTCCCCTGAGTTTGTATTGTAGGTATCTTGTATGTTTTGTATTTGGAGGTTATTTCTAATAAAATTCTAGGGCTTATCTTTTGAAATTGTAATAGGAAAAATAAATAAGAAAAATCCCACTTCCCTATGGCTGCTGGAAAATGAATATATTTCTTCAATATCATTTGTTAAGTAAATTGCTGAATGACACATTCACAAAAACATCCACTCCTTCCTTGAAGATTTTTTGTAAAGTTTTTGACAGTGAATCATACAAAACATGACTCCTTCAAGGAAGGAGTGGATGTTTTTGTGAATGTGTCATTCAGCAATTTACTTAACAAATAATATTTATTTTTCCTATTAGAATTTCAAAAGATAAGCCCTAGAATTTTATTTGAAATAACCTCCAAAAGTTCATTTTCTTTTCTGGATTTTGAAATTTAATACAAAATCATACAAGATAAGATTTGGCAATCCAAGAAATATGCATTATAATCTATTGTTTTCTGAATGATATGTTGTAGAGATAGCAACAAGTGGACATTTATTTTTAGAAATAGTCACATATATTTTCTTTAAAATTTATGAGGCTTTTAGTTTTATTTCTCTTCTGAGTCATACTCAGACTCTGGACCTGTGATGTGCTATTTTGCACCCTGTAATTTTCATGAACTTATCTCATAAGGAATCTAGGTTTATAGCTCAGTTTTTGAAGAGTTGCTTAACATGAAAGTAGGAAAGAACATTTGTGTTGATCCTGGGATGTCTTCTCTAGGTACTCTCTTAAAAATGGAGTGAAAGTAGTTCTTCAGTAACATCATCTACATCAGGAGTAAATCAGCCTTTGAGGAGTTCTGAAATCCTGCTTTTATTTAATAAGTGCCACTAACCAAGTTCTAAAATAATAAGAAAAGTCATATGAGTCATGTGATGTAGTGCAGGTGTTTGGGTCGCTAAATTAGACACGATTATTTTTTGTACTGGGGATTGAACCCAGGGGCATTCAACCACTGAACCACATTCACAGCACTTTTTAAAATTTTATTTAGTGACAGTTTCTTGCTAAGTTGCTGAGGTTGGCTTTAAATTTGTAATCTACTGCCTGAGGCTTACAAGCTGCTGGGATTATAGGTGTGTACCACCATGTGTGGCAACAAAATTCATCTTGATTCCAAATCCACTTGCTCATTTAGGGGTTTTCACCATTGGAAGAAAAATTTCATAGAATGGCAATTAGTTCTAAGGCCAAATTGCAAAATAAGGAGTTGGTCTTTAATCCTGAATCCACACTGACCACTCAAGTGGGGCATATGTCAGCAGAAGGCTGTCATGTTTCTGCAGAATATTTTCAGTCACTATCTGAAGTCCTTTCTGAGCATACATATGCTAGCATTCCAGCACATGCCTAGATTGTGTGGTGGATTGTGGAGGGAAGATCATCAGAATCGCAACTCCATGCATTCCTTTCCTGCATGAGGAGTGTTGTGATCTGTATTCTGTATATTTCTCAGTTCTTCCTTCTTCCTGAGCTCATTCTTCTGTTTTGGTGTGATGGTGGTACTGTGATTTGAACCCTAGGCCCTTTACCACTGAGCTACATTCCTGGTACTTTTTATTTTTTATTTGAAACAGATGCTGAGTCTGGCCTTAAACTTGTGCCCAGACTCATGTGTTGCTATTATTACAGGTGTGTGCCACCAGGGTTAGATCCTCCTGAATGTTCTAAATGTATGGTAAGCAAAATGTGAAATTCAGAACCTTGCCTCACAGCTTAAATCTTAATTTGTATATAAACAAAATCCTGAAATTCTAGCTCCCTGTTCATATTTTCAATGACAACTTCCCTATCCTCAATATTATCAGTTATTTCCCCCTATTACATTTCAAATGAGCACATTATTATTATTATTATTATTATTATTATTATTATTATCAAGAACTGTCTAGAACTTTTTAAAGAATTTGTTTTCTGCCTGGGTACAATGGACAAATGCATAAAATCCCACAGAATCAGGTGGCTAAGGCATAAAGATTGTAATTCCAAGGTCAACATCAGAAATTTAGGCTGAGCATAGGCAACTTAGAAAAGCCTGTCTCAATTTTTAAAACACAGACTGGGTATGTAGCTCATATTTAACATGCCTCTGTGTTATATCCCCAGTACCATAGAAAAAGACAAAAGCAAACACTTTTGTTGTTGTTACTAAATGAGATTTTTCACCTGAAAGAAATGTAGAGAAAAATCCTTGAACTTTGAAAAACTATGTGCTTGTATCCTCCTTTTGTCTCTCCAAGGCCAGATACCTTGTCAAAATGTCTTTGTGTTGAGAGTCACCCTGATGGAAATTACATGAGAAAGTTCTCCTTCCCTTTCTTATATTTTCCTGGTACTGTGTTTCAGAACTATCTGATATGAGGATCCCACAACTGGCACATCTAATGTCTCTTGAGAGTCTAGTGAATATCAGTACTTGGTTCTTGTTACATAGCAGACTTAATTTAGGGGGTATATATTTTCAGGGAAGTAACTGAGTGCCCTAAAGCTGGAAGAAATCTCCTAGTATATGCTTCTTCCAAATGCACTTAAGTTGTTTTCTGAGCTTGGTTACTATAAATATTTTACATTGAGGATGAGAATGCAACCATTTATTTAACATACTGGTTTCAAACACTTTGGAAATGCTCCCAGAATTATTGCTATTTTGTTACTTTTAAAGAACTTTCAACTTTCAAGACTTTTTAAAAATTGATTTTACTAAATTCATTTGTAGAAGTTTAATGTGTTTCTTTCTTCATATCCATATAATTGGGGTACTTGTGATTCTTCCGATTTTTTTTTACAATAAAAATACTTTTAATAATTGCCCATGCATTTATTTATAAGGTCTTTATTTCTTTTTTTAAATCTGTTTTTTTAACTTAATTTTATTGTAAAAAAGATGGGATACATGTTGTTTCTGTTTGTACATGAAGTAAAGGCATACCATTTGTGTAATCATACATTTCAATAGGAAAATGATGTTTGATTCATTCTGTTATTTTTTCTCCCCCCACATCTCCCACCCCTCTTTTCCCTCTATAGAGTCCCTACTTCTTCCATTCTTGCCCCCCCAACCCCATTATGTGTCATCATCTGCTTATCAGTGAGATCATTTGTCCTCTGTTTTTTTGAGATTGGTTTATCTCACATAGCATGATATTCTCCAATTTCATCCATTTTCCTGCAAATGTCATGATTTTATTATTCTTTATGGCTGAATAATATTACATTTTATATATATATATATATATATGATAAAGAAACTGTGATATATATATATACATATATATATATGTATATATATATATATATGTATATCAACTGAATGACAGCAACTAGGTTGGTTCCACAATCTGGCTACTGTAAATTGATCAGCTATGAACATTGATGTGGTTGCATCTCTGTAGTATACTGATTTTAATTCCTTTGGGTATAGGCCAAGGAATGGGATAGCTGGGTCAAATGGTGGCTCCATTCCAAGCTCTCTGAGGAATCTCCACACTGCTTTCCAGAGTGGCTGCACTAATTTGCAGCCCCACCAGCAATGTATGAGTGTACCTTTTCCCCACATACTCTCCAACACCTATTGTTGCTTGTATTCTTGATAATCACCATTCTAATTGGGGTGAGATGGAATCTTAAGGTAGTTTTGATTTGTATTTCTCTTATTACTAAAGATGTTGAACATTTTTTCATATATCTGTTGATTGCTTGTAGATATTCTGTGAAGTGTCTGTTCATTTCCTTAGCACATTTGTTGATTGGATTACATGTATTCCGGTTGTAGAGTTTTTTGAGTACTTTGAGTACTTTGTAGATTTTGGAAATTAGTGTTCTCTCTGAAATATGAGTGGTAAAGATTTTCTCCCACTCTATAGGTTGTCTCTTCACATTGCTGATATTTCCTTTGCTGAGAGAAAGATTTTAGTTTGAATCTATCACAGTTATTGATTCTTGCTTCTATTTCTTTTGCTATGTGAGTCCTGTTAAGGAAGTCTGATCCTAAACTGACATGTTGAAGAATTGTAACTACAATTTCTTCTATTAGGTTCAGGGTCTCTGATCTGATTCCAAGGTCCTTAATTCATTTTGATTTGAGTTTTGTGCAGGGTGAGCGTTAATGGGTTTAGTTTCATTCTGTTGCATATGGATTTCCAGTTTTCCCAGCAACATTTGTTGAAGAGGCTATCTTTTCTCCATTGCATATTTTTGGCACCTTTGTTTAGTATGAGAAAGTTGTATTTATTTGGATTTGTGTTCATGTCCTCTATTCTGTACCATTGATCTACCTGTTTATTTTTTTACCAATACCATGCTGTTTTTTGTTACTATTGCTTTGGAGTATAGTTGAAAGTCTGGTATTGCGATACCCCTGCTTCACTCTTCCTGCTAAGGATTGCTTTAGCTGTTCTGGGTTTCTTATTCTTCCAGATGAATTTCATGATTGCTTGCTCTATTTGTGTAAGTTATATCATTGGAATTTTATTTGAAATTGCATTGAATCTGTATAGCACTTTTGGTAGTATGGCCATTTTGACAGTATTAATTCTTCCTATCCAAGAACATGGGAGATCTTTCCATCTTCTAAGGTCTTCTTCAATTTCTTTCTTCAATGTTTTGTAGTTTTCACTGTAGAGATCTTTTACCTCCTTGGTTAGATTGATTCCCAAGTATTTTATTTTCTTTGAGGCTATTGCAAATGGGGTTGTTTTCCTCATTTCTCTTTCAGATGTTTCATCACTTGTGTATAAAAATAATTTAGATTTATGTGTGTTGATTTTATAACCTGCTATTTTTCTGAATTCATTGATGAAGTATAGAAGTTTTCTGGAGGAATTTTTAGATCCTCTAAATATAGAATCATGTCATCAGCAAATAGTGACAGCTGAAGTTTCTCTTTTCCTATTCAAATCCCTTTCATTGCTTTAGTGTGGCTAATTGCTCTGACTAGTATTTCAAAATCTATGTTGAATAGAAGAGGTATAAGAGGACATACCTTTCTTATTTCCATTTTTAAAGGGAATGCTTTCATTTTTTCTTCATTAAGAATGATGTTGGCCATGGGCTTAGCATAGATAGCCTTTACAATGTTCAGGTATGTTTCTACATTTCCTCTTTTTTTCTAGTCTTTTGATCATAAAGGGGTGTTGTATTTTATCCATCACTTTTTATGCATTAATTGAAAAAAACCATATGATTCTTATCTTTAAGTCTCTTGATGGATTACATTTATTGATTTATGAATGTTAAACTATCCTTGCATTCTAGGGATGAAACCCACTTCTTCATGGTGCACAATTTTCTTAATATTTTTGGATACGGTTTGCCAGTATTTTGTTAAGGATCTTTGCATCTATATTCATCAAGGATATTGGTCTAAAATAATCTTTCCTTGATGTGTCTTTGCATGGTTTGGGTATGAGTGTGATATTACCTTCATTGAATGAGTTTGGAATGGTGCCCTACTTTTTTAGTTCCTGGAAGACTTTGAGAAATAGTGGAAGGAGTTCTTTGAAGGACTTGTAGAACTTGGCTGAGAATCCATCTGGTCCTGGGTCTTTCTTGGAGAGTAGTTTTAATGGCTTCTTCTATTTCATTGCTTGATATTGATCTGTTTAGATTTTTGTTCTCCTGGTTTAGTTTTGGAGAAGCATATGTATCTAGAAAATTTTCAGTGTCTTAAGTAGTTTCTATTTTGTTAGAATACAGATTTTC
>NW_025920171.1:65300-170031 GCF_902686445.1 Sciurus carolinensis | reverse complement strand
CAGTATGCCTTTGTGTTACATCTGAGATGCTATATGAAGCAACTTGAGCTGTTATACCTACCATGAACTGTTTATCCATGTCTTTATACCAGTTCTAAGCACAGCAGCATATACATGATAAGTGCTCAGTTCATACTTGCTGAATTGAGCTGAGGTGCTTGTCTGCATGGTGTATTTGATTCTTGCCACGTGTTATCTTGCATGTATGTGCCTTGTTGCTATGGATAGGTCCTAATGTCATAAAAACAAACACTTGTCCTTCTGGTGTCTTTTCATTTTCTGTACATATAATAGATACTGGAATGCTACAATCCTTGAAGGCTACATCCCTTTCCTATTTTCACCTAACAAGTTAGTATAGATCATGTGTAATTAACAAGTCTCAATAATGCCAAATTACTGAGAAAACTAGCCTAAACTCTGCTTCTATATTACTCTCACCCCACTACCATTCAATAGGTCCAATATTCAAAACCTTTGTTTGATTTTTATTTTCTAGTGTATAAAAATTTATTGTGAGTCAAGCACATGTTGTACATGTACATTCCCATTGACTCTGGAGACTGAGGCAGGAGGAATGTGAGTTCAATGCCTGCCTCAGCAATGTAGCAAGACCCTTTCTCTAAATAAAATATAAAAATGGCCTGGGGATGTGGATCAGGGTTAAGTGCCCCTGAGTTAAATCCCTGGTACCAAAAATTAATAAATATTTACTTTTGACTACTTCTAGGCCATGACTACTCTGACCCTAATTTATTGATATTGTTTCTCCAAATCCCAGTATTAAACAATATATAACATGGGGAGACTGCAGAAAAAAAACCGTAGTCCCTCTGAAGCACAATGCCAGCCAAAAGAGGCAGAGTCTTGTAAAAGACATTTGACCCAAAAATGTGAATTTCTCTCCAAGGAAATATCACGGCATTATAATATGTACATATCAGTATCTTCATTGATTTATAGCATCTACCACAGTGTCTAGTACACATTTCCATTCTCTGACCCCTTTTCTTTAGTAATATATATTAACTTAAGGAAGATGTCTTCATTTTGAATAATAAGAGCTTAAATGTTGTTAATTGGTATTTTCTCACAAATTCAATAATTTTATCATTTTTTGTGTTATTGAACATTAAAACATATTAAAAACAAAGTCATCACTTATAAATATAACTGGATTAAATATTTAACATCAGAAATAAAAATTAATAACTTACCTAGAATAAACTGAAAGGATAATTATCTTTTGATTCTATTCCCATATTTTATAAACATGCTACCAAAAATTAGAAAATTCTTGAAATTATTTACAACAGCTGTAAAAAGAAACAAGAATGTGTTATAAAAGGTAGATAAAGCATTTTTATATTACATTAATGTTTTGGAAACAAAAGAAAGCAAGTTTCTTGCCACTCTTTTTCACTTTAATGAACTATCTCCAGGAAATAACATTTTCTGTTCTTTAAATATGAGCAAGAGATGAGCTATATATTAACAATATTAATTTTCTATATTTATGTCATAAGGACCATCTTTTAATATAAAAAGTGATGACAAAAATAAATAATCTGGCTCATTTCAATTTATGGGTATATGATTACATATGTATTCAAACATGATTTCAAAATACATACTTTACTTAGAATAAGCAATACAAAGACTAAAACCAATGGGTACTCATGTGTGTGTATATAAAATTTATCTGCCTTTGCCTTAAGGAAAAATTTTCACCCACTAGTGCAGCAACTTATAGTTTATGCATCTGGATTGCCTTTCCTTTGGTGGCACATACTCGAATACTGAATGCTAACTTTAACACATGTAAGAACAAAACAAATAAGTAAGTACCTAAGGAAAATATGGGGCTGGGGGGTGACTCAGGGGTAGAGCACTTGCCTAGGGTATGTGAGGCATTGGAGTCCATTCTCAACACCACATATAAATAAGTGAATACAAAAAACATCCATCAACATCTAAAAAATTTAAAAAATAAGTAAAATATAAAAGAAAACAAATTAAAAATAATTCCATCACAATGTCAAGGCAATGTCACAGCACTGTACTTTTTGTTTTCCAAAATTCATATTCATTTCATTTTATGCATAAAAACTGATAAATTCATGACTTTCAATAAATATATAAATACTTTAAATATCTTTTTAGCTCCTTATTTGAAGTCATTGAGTAATAAACATGTTGCAGATTATACATTTTATATGGGTCCATTGTTTAAGTAGTAAAACTGCTTAAGTTTAATTTTGATTCGACTTTCCAATTTACCGCTGTTAATAAAGAGCAACGTCTGGAAATGTATTTCCCATTGCTGCGCACAGCAACTGTGGGCCAATCTGCTGAATGTACCACCACAAGCCATATAGGAAAAGAGAGTATTTATTAAGACATATAAAGAATATACAAAAGGAATACCATCGCGGGTAATATACCAACTCAGCACCGGAGAGACATCATGGGCATTTCGCAGCATACATAACCAAAGAAAGCAGTCTTGTCACTTTTGAGTTCTTCTCATCTCTCTTAAATACACTGTATAAATATATAAAGTAATTGTCTGGAGCCACTGGGCTCAGTTTCATCAGTACGTTTGGTCTCCAGACCTGGATCTGGCCAGGAAACAGGCCTTGAGAGCAGAAACCAGATGTCTTTAAGTTTTTTTTTGTTTGTTTTTTAATGTTCTCTGGGCAGAGAGTTTATCAGTCCTTGAACAGGGGCACTGCTAGATGACTAAGTTTCTCATGCAAATTGTTTACTCCTTGCCCTGATTACACTTTTTGAAAGCACTCTTAAACAAGACTGCATTTTTCTCTACAAGCAAACATTAGCATTGAACTAATTTTTCAGCATTCTATCCCAGAGGAGGCACGGAACATGAATGCTAAATTGGGATGTCAGTATCATTACAGTGGTAGGACCCTGGAGACAATTATTTAACCTAAGGTCTGTATTCCCTCATGTGAAATCAGTTATAATAGTTATATGATGGACTTTTTGTGAAGATTTAAGAAAGCAATATAGTACCTAGCAGAGGATGTCATTAATGTTAATTTCTTTCACATAATTTATGCTATGCACTGAATGTTTAAGTGACCCCCAAATTTCTATGTTGAGGTTCTAATCTCCCAGAGTGATAATTATGGATGTGAGTTTCTGGAAGGTAATTAGGTTTAGATTAGGTATTGTAGGCAGGAAATCATAAAAAAGATTTGTGACAATTTAAGAGGGAAACAGCTTTCTCTGTCTCTCATATCTCCCCTGCATACACAGGCACAGGAGGAAAGTTCAGGAGAACAAAGGTAGGTCTCTACAAAGCAGGAAGTATGTTGTCACTAGAAGTCTAAGATGGCACCCTCATATCAAATTCCTGGATGCCAGATCTCTGAGAAAATACCTGTTTATTTTTTAAATCACCCACTGTATGGTATATTGTTATGGCTGTTTGAGTAGACTAGGCTAGATTACATTTTAAAATATCTTTTTAAAAAAAGACTTTGAAAAGCAAGATAATATTTATGTCATCCCAATATGACATGGTTTTACAAATCTACACCTCAAATACAGAATCCAGTACCATAAGTTACTGCAGAACACAAGAACAGCATTATTAGGTTTACTGGTAGATGTCTATTGATTTTCCAATTTGGCCAACAGGGAAAGAAAATAGGATAGAAACAGAAAGTTATACTCATTAAATTTCTCTGGCCCATGAGAATTATTCTTTCCAGGTCAACATTTCAGACATCAAAAGTAAACACTGACTATACAGTGAGAAAATAATGAGAATGAATCCACTAATGACCTTAAAAAATCTTAAAAGTTAGTCCAATTCCTCCTTCTTTCCACTAGTACAAAAGTAAAAGGCAACATTGCAGGTTGAATGCTAATGAACTGTACAAGGTTTTCTGGTATAGGCAGGTTTTACTTCACAAACACTATATAAAGCACATTTTAAATGCAATAAACTTGTTTCTTCTTTTCAGCATTTAAAATGCAAAATGCCATTATTGTTTTATAACAAGTATTCTAAATAACTATTTCCTACTTAAAAGGTTCAGCTTAAATTGATTACTTAAAATTCAAAAAAACCTAAAATTATTCCTTCTTTCCAGGTAGAAAAGGAGTGAGAACTTATAAAATACATTTTTAAAAATCTACAAGAGAGGGGGGCGATCCAAGATGGCAGACAAGAGGGTGAGAGCATCTCCAGTCGCTCCAGAACTGAGGAGTTAAGAAGAGGAGCCATTGAGAGACTTGGACTAAAATAGAGCCATGGGTGAGTCTGCCCACTGTGTAAAGCTCGGCCCGGGTGGCAGGCCCAGATAGAGGTGGCTTATCGGAGCAGGGCAGGGCAGCTAGAGTCTTCCACAGGCAGCCCTGCGCACTCTGGCACTGGGCCCCTCCCACACAGACAGCTTCTCCAGGTTCTCGGAGCAGGCCCCCTAGTGAGAGCCTTTCTGATCAGAACAAGCTCCAAGTCCCAGAGCCAGTGCAGCATGCTCCAGCCCGCAAAAGACTTCAGGGACAAGAAAAGGGCAGCCAGAGACTTCCCCAAGCAGCCCAGCCCCCTGTGGTGGGAGGTGCCTTTCAAGGCTAGCTTCTCAGAGCAGACTACACAATGAGAACCTTTCTACATAGAGCCAGCCACAAGTCCCTGAGACAACGGAGAGCTTTGATCCACAAACAGCCTCTGGGATCAGGGCAGGGCAACCAGAGAATTCTCCAGGTGGCTCTGCTCACTCCGGCCACAGGCTCTTTCCGTGGGTTGAACCAAGATGGCGGCCTAGAGGGTAACTGCATCTCCAGTCTCTCCAGAACCCAGGACTCAAGAAGGTGAGGCAATGAGAGACTTGGACAAAAATAGAGTCATGGGGTGAGTCTCCCCCACTGGGCAAAACTTGGCCTGGGCGACAGGCAAAGATAGGGGTGGCTTATAAGAGCAGGGCAGGGCAGCTAGAGTCTGCCCCAGGGAGCCTTTCACACTCCAGTAGTGGGCTCCTCCCACATGGCCAACTGCAGGGTGAAGGCCCCCAGTGAGAGCCTTTCCACACAGAGTCAGCTCCAAGCCCTGGAACCAGTAGGGGGCTAGGGGCAGCTTTCTTCAGAAGCACTGCATTATCAAGTTCCTCCAAGACTTCAGGCTACTGAAGGCTGGGAGGTGATACACTGGAAATCTACCGGGACACTATAAGTCAATAGAGGAAATCTGCAATATCTCAGGGTCCCAATGACATCTGACCAATATGAGAAAACAAGGGAAGAAAAATTCCCAAACAAACCTAGATACTACATCCATAAAACCCAATGACAGCACAGCAGAAGAAATGTCAGAAAGGGAGTTCAGAATGTACATAATTAAAACAATCAGGGAAGCTAATGAGGAGATGAAAGAGCAAATACAGACATTGAAGAAGGAGATGAAAGAGCAAATGCAGGCATTAAATGATCGCACCAATCAACAGTTAAAAGACCAAATATGGGAAGCAAGAGATCATTTCAAAAAAGAGAAATACTGGAAAAAAAAAAACTGAAATCCTTGAAATGAAGGAAACTATAAACCAAGTTTAAAAACTCCATAGAAAGCATAACCAATAGGATAGAACACCTTGAAAACAGAACCTCAGACATTGAAGAAAAAATATTTAATCTTGAAAACAAAGTTGGCCAAACAGAAAAGATGGTAAGAAATCATGAACAGAATCTACAAGAATTATGGGATATCATGAAAAGGCCAAATTTAAGAATTATTGGGATTGAGGAAGGCTTAGAGAAAGAAACCAAAGGAATGAAAAATCTATTCAATGAAATAATAACAGAAAATTTCCCAAATCTGAAGAATGAAATGGAAAACCAAGTTCAAGAGGCTTATAGAACTCCAAATATACAAAATTACAACAGACCCACAGCAAGGCACATTATTATGAAAATACCTAACATACAAAATAAAGACAGAATTTTAAAGGCTGTGAGAGAAAAGAATCAAATTACATTCAGAGGGAAACCAATAAAATTATCAGCAGATTTTTCAATCCAGACCCTAAAAGCTAGAAGGGCCTGGAACAACATATACCAAGTCCTGAAAGAAAACGGATGCCAACCAAGAATCTTATACCCAGCAAAACTTACCTTCAAATTTGACGATGAAATAAGATCCTTCCATGATAAACAAAAGCTAAAGGAACTTACAAAAAGAAAGCCAGCATTACAGAACATTCTCAGCAAAATATTCCATGAGGAAGAGATGAAAAACAACGATGCAAATCAGCAACAGGAGGAACTAGCCTAAAGGAATAGCCAAATAAAGGAGAAACCAAATCATGTCAAAAATCAAATATGAGTCAAATGACTGGAAATACAAATCATATCACAATAATAACCCTGAATGTTAATGGCCTGAACTCATCAATCAAAAGACATAGACAGGCAGATTGGATTAAAAAGAAAAATCCAACAATATGCTGTCTGCAAGAGACTCATCTCATAGAAAGAGATACCCATAGACCAAAGGTGAAAGGATGGGAAAAAACATACCATGCACATGGACACAGCAAAAAAGCTGGAGTATTCATCCTCATTTCAGGTAACGTGGACTTCAAGCCAAAACTAGTCAGAAGGGATAAAGAAGGACATTACATGCTGCTTAAGGGAAGCATAAATCAGCAACACATAACAATCATAAATATCTATGCCCTGAAGATTGGTTCATCCACGTACATCAAACAAATCCTTCTCAATTCCAGAAATCAAATAGACCACAACACAATATTCCTAGGCAATTTTAACACACCTCTCTCACCACTGGATATATCTTCCAAACAAAATCGAACAAAGAAACCATAGAACTCAATAACACAATCAACAATTTAAACTTAACTGATATATATATAGAATATACCATCCAACAAAGAATGAATACACCTTCTTCTCAGCAGCACTTGGATTCTTCTCTAAAATAGACCATATTTTATGCCACAAAGCTACTGTTAGCAAATACAAGAAGATAGTGATACTACCTTGTACTCTATCAGATAATAATGGATTGAAATTAGAAATAAATGACAGAATAAAAAACAGAATCTTCTCCAATACCTGGAGATTAAATAATACACTATTATATGATGAATGGATAACAGAAGATATCAAGAGGAAAATAAAAAAAAATTCTTAGTAGTAAAGGAGAACAAAGACATATCATATCAAAATCTCTGAGATGCTATGAAAGCAGTACTTAGAGGAAGATTTATTTCATGGGGCAAAATCAACAAAAGAAGTAGAAATCAACAAATGAACGACTTAACACTACAGCTCATAGCCCTAGGAAAAGAAGAGCAGAACAATACCAAAAGTAGTAGAAGAGAGGAAACATTTAAAATCATAGCCGAAATCAAAGAAATTGAAACAAAAGAAACAATGGAAAAATTAACAAAATAAACAGTTGGTTCTTTGAAAAAATAAACAAAATTGATAAAACCTTAGCCACAGTAACAAAGTGAATGAAGGAGAAAACTCAAATTACTAAAATTCGGAATGAACAAGGAAACATCACAACAGACACGAGTGAAATAAAAAACATAGTTAGAAGCTATTTTGAAAATCTATGCTCCAACAAAACAGAAAACCTCACAGACATCAACAAATTTCTAGAGACATATGAATTACCTTAACTGAACGAGGAGGACATACACAACTTAAATAAATCAATTTCAAGCAATGAAATAGAAGAGGTCTTCAAAAGCCTACCAACAAAGAAAATTCCAGGACCAGATGTGTTCTCAGTCGAGTTCCACAAAACCTTTAAAGAAGAGCTCATTCCAATACTCCTCAAAGTATGTCATGAAATAGAAGAGGAGGGAACCCTCCAAATCTCATTCTATGAAGCCAATATCACCCTGATACCTAAACCAGACAGAGACACATCGAGAAAAGAAATTTTCAGACCAATATACTTAATGAACATTGATGAAAAAATTCTCGACAAAATTTTAGCAAATGGCATACAAATATATATTAAAAAGATAGTGCACCACGATCAAGTGGGTTTTATCCCAGGGATGCAAGGTTGGTTCAACAATTGGAAATCAATAAATGTCATTCTCCATATCAACAGACTTAAAGTTAAGAATCACATGATTATTTCAATAGATGCAGAAAAAGCATTCGATTAAATTCAGCATCCCTTCATGCTCAAAACACTAGAAAAAAATTGGGATAGTGGGAAAATTCCTTAACATTATAAAGGCAATCTACGCTAAGCCCATGGACAATATCATTCTAAATGGTGAAAAGCTGAAAGTGTTCCCCCTAAAAACTGGAACAAGGCAGGGATGCCCTCTTTCACCACTTCTTTTCAACATCGTTTTTGAGACTCTAGACAGAGCAATTAGACAAACCAAAGATATTAAACGGATACGAATTGGAAAAGAAGAACTCAAACTATCCCTGTTCACTGATGACATGATTATATATTTAGAGGAACATGGAAATTCCACCAGAAAACTTTTAGAATTCATAAGTGAATTCAGTAAAGCAGCAGGTTACAAGATCAATGCTCATAAATCCAATGCATTTTTATACATATGTGATGAATCCTCAGAAAGAGAAATTAGGAAAACTACCCCATTCACCATAGCATCAAATAAAATACTTGGGAATCAATCTCACAAAAGAGGTGAAAGACCTCTACAATGAGAACTACAGAACACTAAAGAAAGCAATTAAAGAAAACCTTAGAAGATGGAAAGATCTCCCATGTTCTTGGATAGGCAGAATTAATATTGTCAAAATGGTCATATTATCTAAAGTTCTATGCAGATTCAATGCAATTCCAATTAAAATCCCAATGATGTACCTTGCAGAAATAGAGCAAGCAATTATGAAATTCATCTGGAAGAATAAAAAACCTAGAATAGCTAAAGTAATCCTCAGTAACAAGAGCAAAGCAGGGGGTATCACAATACCAGATCTTCATCTCTACTACAAAGCAATAGTAACAATAACCGCATGATATTGGTACCAAAATATACAGGTAGATCAATGGTTCAGAATAGAGGACATGGACACAAACCCAAATGAATACAATTTTCTCATACTAGACAAAGGGTCCAAAAATATGCAATGGAGAAAAGATAGCCTCTTCAACAAATGGTGCTGGGAAAACTAGAAAACCATATGCAAAAGAATGATATTAAACCCCTATCTCTCACCCTACACAAAACTCAACTCAAAGTGGATCAAGGACCTTGGAATCAGACCAGAGACCCTGCATCTTATTGAAGAAAAAGTAGGTCCAAATCTTCAACTTGTTGTCTTAGGATCAGACTTCTTTAACAGGACTCTCATAGCGCAAGAAATAAAAGCAAGAATCAACAAGTGGGATAGATTCAAACTGAAAAGCTTTCTCTCAGCAAAGGAAACTATCAGTAATGTGAAGAGATAGCTTACAGAATGGGAGAATATCTTTGCCACTCATACTTCAGATAGAGCACTAACTTCCAAAATCTATAAAGAACTCAAAAAACTCTACACTAAGAATACAAATAATCCAATCAACAAATGGGCTAAGGAAATGAACAGACACTTCACAGAAGAAGATGTACAAGCAATCAACAGATATATGAAAAAATGTTCAACATCACTAGTAATAAGGGAAATGCAAATCAAAAGTACCCTAAGATTTCATCTCACCCCAATTAGAATGGCGATTATCAAGAACACATGCAACATAGGTGTTGGCAAGGATGTGGTGAAAAAGGAACACTCATACCTTGCTGTTGGGGTTGCAAATTAGTGCAGCCACTCTGGAAAGTAGTATGGAGATTCCTCAGAAAACTTGGAATGGAACCACCATTTGACCCAGCTATCCAACTCCTTGGCCTAGACCCAAAGGACTTAAAATCAGCATACTTCAGAGATCCAGCCACACCAATGCTCACAGCTGCTCAGTTCACTATAGCCAGATTGTGGAAACAACCTAGATGCCCTTCAGTTGATGAATGGATAAAAAAACTGTGGCATATATATACAATGAAATATTACTCTGCAATGAAGAGTGATAAAATTATTACATTTGCATGCAAATGGATGAAATTGGAGAATATCATGCTAAGTGAGATAAGCCAATATCCAAAAAACTAAAGGACGAATGATCTCACTGATAAGGGGATGAGGACATATAATGGGGGTTGGGAGGGGTTAGCATTAGGGGTTAGGGTTAGGAATAAGGAGTGTGGTAAGAATGAAGGAAAGAAGGACTGTATAGAGGGAAAAGAGGGGTGGGAGGGATGGGGGGAAGGGAAAAAATAATTAATCAAACATCATTGCCCTATGTAAACATATGATTACACAAATGGTATGCCTTGACTCCATGTACAAATAGAGAAACAACATGTATCCCATTTGTATACAATAATAATAAAAAAAGAGTGATCCTTAAAAATATCTACAAGAGAATATTTTTATAAGTTGATTTTAGCATGTAATAGATTTTTCCCCAATGAAGCAACAAATTAATAATTATCACCCTGGAAGTATATAAGCTATGTAGAAAATGCCAGAACATGATACCATAATTATGTAAGGATTAGGAAATACCAATATGTGTTTAAAATATAGCATTATAAATATTCAGCATTATTACACACTGGCAACATGTGCAAAAATAGAATTCAAAGATAGTTTCCTAATATTAAGGGACATCATTATGTTCACTTTTGAATCATTTTCTCTGTTGCCATTATAGTTCTATGTTCACAATAAAGTATTGCAATGTTTTTGAGTTAGTTCTACTTCATCAATGGAGGGAATGAAGGAAATTATCATTACTAAAAATAAGGTATAAAAGCCCTGACACAGCAAAGCAAATGATTTTATACACCTGCTCTTGCCACCAAAATTGTAGGATTGAAGCAGTTTCTGAAAATTAAGCATATCTACACACATATATAAAAATTTCCTTAATCAACAGAGCTATTCTGTGTTACAGAGTAAAAAGAACTAATACTTTCCATATTTTATAAATTAATGACTTAGAAGAGCTTAGGTGTACAGGGTTATCACACACATTGAATCAATCATTCTAATTTCATCTTTCCTTTCTGTATATGTTTCTTTTGTTCTTCTGGTAAACACAGCATATGACAGTCTACACTATTTTAACTATTGAAAACTGAAAGTTACTTTGTTGGCCTGAACCAAGGAGTAGAGTGAATTACGCACTTTATAAAATCTTATTTTAGTCATAGGCAAATTAAGATATTAACAAGACTTATATTTTACATTTTTTCCAAGTATAAAAGTAACATGAAAATTTGTAAAATTACAGAGAAATAATATAGTGACCTATAAATTCGACCTTCCATAAGTCTTCCTTCTCTTTTTGGTATATTTCCTTACAGTGATGTAAATTTTAATAATTTAAGCAAGCACTAATAAACAGAAAGAAAGAAAAGAAAGAAAAAAGATTAATTGACACTTAGTATGGCCTTTTCATGTGTTGTACATATATATATAAATCATTCATGATTATGAATACCATCATTAATTTCAAAAAAGACTCAGTTAGGATGGGATAGAAGCCCCATAATTCAGAGAGAGGTCCCTGAACTGAAAGCTATTAATTTTTATATTGTCAATACTTCTGTGGCAGCAAGATCTGAAAGAGTGATATCAATATCAATGTCCCTGCATTAAACAGGTATTTCTTTGATAATCTTTCCAATCATACAGCAATAATGTTATTTTCATTATAAAATAAGTAATGAATTATATTTGTCTAATAAATTTAAAGTCAAATAATTTTAAATTTAAAGACTAATTTTTTTGAAGCACAGCATTCAAACCCTTAGTGCTTCTGGCCTATAAGATGGTTTGCCAGATAAAAGTATAATACCCTTATATTCCCAAATTGTCTCTCATAATGTTAAAAAATAAAAACAGAATGTATCTTAGGTATAGTCACATTTCTTCTTTTGTTCCAACCCATTGTTGATGCAAGTATGTAGATGCTAGAATCACAAAGACTGAATAACTTCATTAACAAAGCAACCTCCAAAGTTAAGTCAACTCCTGAGACTCAAAAGAACAAAAACAAAGGATATTTCCACTAGCAATTCTTTATTCTGAAAATTTAGTCTTCAGCCTTATTTCTAGCTTTGAGAAAGATTTTAGATCAACTCAAGGCATCAGAGGTCATAAAATCCCATTCATTTTCTTCTGTCCAATGTGTTAACAAAGTCAACCTAAAACATGGTAACTCAAATTTGTTTCTCTGATCATCTTGCATAATGCTTTCCTAAAGAAATCCTTCAACAAAACACCCCCTCAAAAAAGTAATGTAAATATTGAAGATAGAAATATTCATCCTTAAGTCAAATATTTCCTGATAAATGACAGAAGGTCCAGCTGATTATGCTTTGCTGAACCTAGAAGTGACCAAGACTCAAAACAAAATCTGCTACTTCTATGTCTAGAAAATTAAGACACAGGCTAAGGCTATGGAAACATGACCATTGATGTGTCTTGGGTGGACATATTCACATAAGAGAGGTGCCATGTGTTTCAACTAAATGTTTTTTGCCATTTTTGCAGAAGAAAAGCTAATTGTTAGTGGTCTTGGGACATTCTAGGTCCCAGAAAGGAAAGAACAGTAGGAAGAGAGGAATTTAAAGCAGTTCATGATCAGAACAAATTCAGGCATCCCGCTGTTAGTAAAGGTTCCCCAAGCTGAAGGCAAAATACTGCTTACCCAAAAAAAGGAGTGTGTGAAAAATTGAGGAGGAGAGAGGGAAGCCACAGGAGAGTCTATGTGCCAGTGTGGGGGTTATTGGAGGGAGAGATCCTGGAGCTATCCAGTGGATTTGGGGAGCAAATGAATAGGGCCCAAAGACACCCAAAACAATGACTGTGACCACAAAATGCTTTGCATCCCTTCCCCTGGTTCTTTTACTGTCCCACGTTCCCTCCACCTCTGCTCCTGACTGACTCTCGGGGTGTGACACACAAGCAGGAGGCTGCCCTGGTCTTGGTCTTCACCTGTTTCCCACACTAGGACTCCTCCTACTCCTTCTGCTCCTTCTGCTCCTCCTGCTCCTCCTGTTCCTCCTTCTCCTCCGTGCAGGACCCAGGCCTCTCCAAGGAGCTGGAACCCCTCTGGCTACCGCCTCCTTACCCACATCCTGTGGACCTGTGCCCCTTTCTTCCTTGCAGGAGGCAACGGAACAGGGTTATCTGCACCCCCAGACCAACACCCGCCTAGAAGAACTCAGTGTCTCAGGGGGTCTTCCACCACTTCTCCTCCTCTGCCTCACAGAAAGACTGGCCTCCCCTGGATATCAAAGCTGCAGCAAGCACAGAAGGTGGTGGACAGAGCCGACCCCCAGAAGGAGTGGGTCAGACATCCATGCACACCCTACCCAACCCATGGAAATGCCTGGGCAACCCGGGATCTGCGACCAACCCAACTGGTGAATGGCACGGGAGCTCCAGTGGTGTACCCCTATCCTCCACTTCCCACTAGGCCTGAGCCCCTGGTCCCTGCCCACACCACCTTCCCATGTACCCTCTGGTAGGGGGCAGCAGGCACAGCGGACAGCACTGCCCACTCACCAGCACATATGCGGATGCATCCAAGGTAAGGCGCGATTCCTGACAGGCTGCTGGCCAGGAGTGGGCTCCTCCTCTCCTGTACTGTGCTCTGGATGCGCAGAGCTAAAGGGAGTGCTGGGGCAGTGTTGACTTGCTGTGTGTATGTTGCCTTCTCCCCACAGCCTCTGATGGACACCTCCACATTTTCCCAGAATACAGTGAGTCAGTGAGAGAATAGGCTTCTTTTGAAATGGTCCAATCAGCGTCCAGGAGTGCAATCCCCAGTTTAAAATAAAACAAAACAAAAAACTGTCCAATGTAAAATCAATTTTGTTTTCTATCTTTGCACAGTGGCACGCATGTGCAGTCTCGGTATTGTGAATGGTGGAGGCAGGAGAATCCCAAGTTCCAGTCCATCCTGGGCAACTTGGTGAGATCCTATCTCAAAATAAATAAAGGACTGAAGATGTAGCTCCATGGTAGTGTGAAATCAATCCCTAGTTCTGCAAAGAATAATAACCATAAAATAATAAAAATAACAAAATAATAATTTTAACAACAGAATTTGTATCAATATAAAACATAGAATTCACAGTTCCAGTATCCAATGGAATTTATCAGGAATGTCAAAATATCAGCAAAATATGTATAAAGTACAGTAAAATAAGTCCACAAAAGGTGACCCAGAAATATCTAAGTGAACTAATAAAGACACTGAACAATTATTAAAATATACATTTTATATTTTCAAGATAGTAGAGGATGTAATGGCCTTCTTATGTTAAAAATCAAATATAAAATAAACCTCAAAAGACAAAAATATAGTGTGTGTAGTGTGCATCATTAATAGCTGACTAGACATCACAGAAAGAAACTTTAACCTGAAATATAGAAACACTGCCAAAAATGATGAGTAGGGAAAACATTTTTATGTAGAATGAAAGAAAAACTATAAAAAGAGACTAAAAATAAAAATTTCTGAAATTTAAAGACATTCTAAAGGAAATGCAACACAAACCACACACAATGACAAAATTTGTACAAATATACATTTACGCATGACAGGTGTATAACCTTCAGAGCTCAATATAGAATAACCCAATTAGTGTACACTTTTTTAAATTGACAAAATATTGGAATAGAAAATTCAAAGAAAAGATAAAAATGCAAATAAAGACTTAAAGTGACATTCAACATTGGTAGACACTAGAGAAATGCAAATTAGAAAGAAAATAATATGCCAATACAAAACTATAATAATTAGTCCAAATTTTCAGAAAATTAACTGGTTTATGATTTAGGAAAAATTATTTGAACCATGCTTTTTTGTTTTTCACAAAGTACTAGTATATTTATTCTCATTCTCTAGAGTTGTGCACGAGTCAGACCCACAAAAATTGCTTACTGGTTAAAAATATAAGGTAACGATGATGATGATGGTAATGGTGATGATCTTTGTTACTCTGATGTCTGACAAGTAGTGCTGAATAACTATTCAGTGAAAAACTTGAGACATTATTATTAGGTAATAGGATAAAAAACTATGACAAAATTTATTTTTTCAATGTCTGCAATAAATAATATATAAGTATAAGTTAAATTCCAATTAAATTTAGAAGTTTAAATTTTCACTATTGATAGTAATTGAAGAGATTCCCCTCTTTTATTGGAGGTTTTATTACAGAAAATTTAAACTGGTAAATCTGTGTTTTGAAATATATGTAAAAACATGATTGGATTCTCCACTCAAAGAATATGATTGAGCAGATTTTAAAAATATTTATCTTCACATTCCCTACAAGAGACTCATGCCAACTGAAGGATGCACAAAGTTGGAAAATGAAAGTATAGAGAAAAAGATTCCATGAAATTTGAAACCAAACCCAAACAAAAATGCAAGGTAATTGCTATGTATAAATCAGAAAAAAACTTTAAATCAATCACGATATAAAAAGACAAAGATGGTCAATGTAGACTGATAAAGAAATCAATGTATTTGAAGAATTTAATGATGATAAATATATATGCTCTTACCATTACAGCTCTTAAATATGTAATCACATCTTGGTAGATCTGAAGAGAGAGCTCGGTTGCATTCCAGTGTACTAGGAGATTAAATAACCCACATTCAACAATGCACCATAAGGAAATATTCAAAATAATTGCATGCCCAAGAAATGTACTATAGAATAAATATCTTAATGTCTTTGTACATAAGATGCCCTTATCCTTGAAAACAATTTTCACAATCAAAACATAAATTTTCCTCTATTGAAAGATCATAAAATGCTGATATATACTACTAGTATGCCCTATTTTCAGTCAATTAAATTATGAAAGGAAAAATTGATTAAAAATTGTAGAATATTTTATTTGAATTGAAAAAATATATATTCCAATATGATATCATTATACTTAAAATATTATATTTAATCTCTCATTGCAAGTAGAATAGGAAAAGATGAATTCAAATAATATGCAATTGTAAGAAATACTACTGAATAATGGATAACATTAGTGAATGATAATTAAAGAAATTATTCTTGGGTCTGGGGCTATGACTCAATGGAAGAGCACTTGCTTTGCATGTGTTAGGCACTGGCTTCAATCCTCAGCACCACATAAGAATAAACAAATAAAGATATAAAAAAAGAAATATTCTGATAGGCATATAATCTATAAATGCACTTTTTATATATAATATGTCTTTATATTTTAATTACATTTTTCTTATGAATTTATTCATGATGATATAATATAAATAACTATTTTTCTCCTTACAAATCCCACTTATCTCATATTTCCATGATATGTTCTAAAGACAAGTCTGGAAGTAACATATATAAAAAATCCACTCATAAGATTATGAAGTTCACATAGTCATGTGAATGAATAAAATTCCAGGGAATCTAGTGTATCAGGCATTCAGAGAAAGTTTTGCAATTTTAAAGAAAATCTAGAATCAATATAATTTCATAAAATCTTGCACTTCCTTTCCAATTTATTTTATTTTTCCACAAATTTACTGGTGATATATAATTATTTTAGTTTAAATCTTTCATTGATGTTTCCAGATGACCTATGACAAGTAACTTAGTTATCTGTGCAATTTCTAATATTCACTAGTATGTTTTGCTTCTCTTGGTAACAAATAAGCTCATTAAATGCCTTCTTTATTCAATCATTTATGTATTCAATTTAGGAAATGAACTTAAATATATATTGAATGCCACATTTTCTTCTGAACTTCTTTGTCTACACTTGTAAAGGGCATCTCAGCTTCAATGCATCCATAATTCACACTAAAACTTCTTCTGCCCCAAGGTAAACTTGGAAAGTGAAAGGTTTGCCCTACTTTATTGATTCATACTTTTGAATATGTAGCTTCTACATTAGAAGCACAAAATTAAAATTTCCACTGATAAAACAATGAGATGTCTTAATTTTGTTATAAGCCAGAGAATGGAAGAGAGGAGATGTTAAGAAAGCAATTCAACTAACAGTTCCAAAAGAACAGAGAAATCAGAGCAAAAAGAACTGCTCCTAACTTCTAAGTTTACATTTCAAACCTCCATTCAAAGTCACAGGAGCAGGCACATCAAGGTGCTTTACATTCCCTACCAGTCAAGGAGCAGCAGCTCTTCTTACATTCCCAAACTTGTCCTATCCTCAAAATTTCCTAACTTTGCATTGCCCTTCTGTTCTCATCTGGAGCCAGCTTAGGTTCAATATGAGCAATATATGTTCTTCTCCATAAACTTCCATTATAAAATACTCTGGTCTTTTAGAGCTGGAAGATAATTTCCCAAGTGCTTCTTATTCATAATTCTGGTGGCTTAGGAATGTGTCGCAGGACCAATCCTTTTCTCTAGCATTTTTTATACTCAATGAATCCTTTAAAAAATTTCTCTCTGAGAGACCTCTTGGTTTCTAGAATTTTTATTCAATACTTTAAAAAACTTATAGCTTACATGATGTGTGTTTTCTGCCTATTTCAAGTCCTCAAAACTAGAAATCATTCCCTCTTCTACATCTTTTTGAACACCAAGTAGACAATTCCACCTAGTTTCTCCTGAAGAGTTGTTTTCTTAGTCATTTCACTAAGTACAATCTTTTGCCATTGAACTTACTTTCCAACTACAGCAAAATAGTATTATGGAATAGAAATACAAATGTCCCCCACCAGGTAAGTACACTGCTTCAAAACTTTAATGACATTTTTTGCTAAAATATTTCTACTGATATCTTTAAGATACATGACAGGAACATATGTGGTTTGGCCCTTGCCTTTTTTGTAACATTATCTCCATTAGTGCACAGCCCAATATGCATTCCATGATTTTCCAGTAATGTTTGCCCGTGACACTTATAATTTATGCTGTCTTTTGGAGGACATTCTATCACTCCTTTTCATCTTCCTGAAAGAATATTTGCACTTCTTCTCACCTGCCTGTTACAAACACTTTGTAATTTGATCTATTTGTGATCCAATTGAGAAAACTTTTCTCAGCCTCTAGACTAAGATTATAATCTATCCTGTATGCTCTCACAGCATATGGAAGAGATTAAGTACTCATGGTTCCTAGCATAGGAGGGCGAAAGTTGTCATAAATAATTTATGTATTTCAAAATAGAAAACATAAATTTGAATGTCCCCAAAACAAGACTTGATTCATATTTCAGGTAATAGATTTTCTAAGTATCCTAATGTTTATACACAAATCAAAATATTATATGTGTAACCCATAAATGTGTACAATCATAAGGTATCATTTAACATTTTTTAAATGGGTAAATGCTAAATACATGTTTGGGAAATGTAGAATTGTGACTAGTCCCAAGGGCATAGTGAAGGATGTCACTTCATAGAAGAGGCCAGCGATGAATGCTACATGCCTTATCAAGAGCTGAACTTTTATTGTCATAGCTCCATCTTAGTTTTGAGTTATTTAAATTTTTTGACTTATCTGTCTTCATTTTCTTCTTACATACAAATATTTTATGACCTTCATTTATTCTATAGGTTTTTTCAAAAGTTTTAGCTATTTCTATATATATATCTATCTATCTCCCTTTTACTTCATTTATCTCTAATTTCTATTTTCAGAAGTAATTTTCCTCTTGACCTCTGCAGTAGATTCTTACCAGTCTAATAACTCTTTCTTCTTGGATATTTTATACGTAGTTCAACTTCAACCAGTAACTCATATGACATGTTTTTCTTATTTGGAGGGTACTGGGCACTTTAACACTGAACTACATCCCCAGACCAATTTTGTATTTCTTCTAAAGTCTTCTCCAATTTCTTTCTTCAGTGTTCCTTAATTTTCATTGTAGAAGTACTTCACCTCTTTCCCTAGATTGATGCCTAAGTATTTTATTTATTTTTGAGAATATCGTGAATGGTATCTTATTCCCAATTTCTTTTTCAGCAGATTAATCATTGTAGATAAGAATGTCATAGATTCATGGGTTTTGACATTGTATCCTGCTATTTTCCTCAATTTATTTATGTATTCTGAAAGTTTTCTGGTGGATTTTGTTGATTCTTCTAAATATAGAATCATGAATTCAGCAAACAGAAATAATTGGAACTCTTCTTTTTCTATATATATTTAATTTTCTACTTTTGCCTAATTGCTCCGACTGGAATTTCAGGGACTATGCTGAAAAATAGTGGGAATGATGAGTATGCTTGCTTTTCCTGTTTTTAGAGAAAATGCTTTCAATTTCTCTTCTTTTGTATAATGCCTGCCTTAGGTTTATCATATATACCCTTTACAATGTGTAGGTAATTTTCTTCTATCCCTAGTTTCTTTAGTATATTAAAAAATGTGTGTTCTACTTTTTCAAGTGCTTTTTCTATATCTCTTGAAATAACCACATGATTTTTACCCTTATATTTATTTATGCGTTTTATTACATTTACTGATTTACATCTGTTGACCAACATTGCATCTCTGGGATAAATCCCAATTGACTGTGATGCACTTGATCTTTTAATGTGATTTTCTATGCTGTTTTCCAATAGTTTATTTAGAAATTTTGTATCTATGTTCATCAAGGTTATTGGTCTGTAGTTTTCTTTGTTTTAGTCAGCTTTTTCATTACTGTGATTAAAAGACCCAACCATAATAATTGTAGAAGAGAAAAAATTTACTTGAGGGATTATTGTTTCAGATGTATAAGTTCATAGAAAGCTGACTCCATTCCTTGGGGCTTGAAGTGAAGCAGAACATCATGGAAGAATTGTGTGGAAGAGATAAGCTGCTCTTGTAATTATTAGGAGAGAGAGAGAAAGTCCACTCACCAGATACAAAACATATATCCCAAAGTCATGCCCCAATGTCCCACATCCTTCAGCCACTGCCTACCTGCCTTCAGTTACCATCAATAAATCCTATCAGGTGATAAAATCACCAATTGGTTTAAGGCTCTTATAACCCAAACATTTCTTCTCTGAACATTCTTGCATTTTCTTTGCCCGGTTTTAAAGTCAGAATAATACTGGCTTCATAGAATGTGTTAGGTACTCTTCCCTCATTTTCTACTTCATTGAATAATTTGAGGAGGATTGTTATTAGTTCTTTAAATATCTGGGAAAACTCACTGAGAAACCTTCTAGTCCTTGACTTTTCTTTCTTGGCACTCTTTTGATAGATACTTGAATCTCTTTATTTGATATGAATCTGCTTTCTGTATCATGTTTCAATATATTCAGGCCATATGTCCCTTGGAATTTATCAATATCTTCAAAATTTTCTAGTCTTTTGGAGTATAAGTTTTCAAAATATTTTCTGATGATCCCATGGAATTCAGTAGTATCTCTGGTGATATTTCCTTTTATCCCAAATTGTATTAATTAGATGTTTGTCACACTTTATTTTGGTAGTTTGCCTAAGGATTGATGAACCTTATTTATCCTTTTAAAAAAATCAACACTTTGTTGAATTGATCTCATTTTTTTATTCTCAGTTTCATTGATTTTGGCTGTTTTTGATTGTTTCAAATCTTGTGATGATTTTGATGTTGGTTTGTTCTTTTTCTAGGACCTTGAAATGTAATGTTAGATTATTTGGTATCTTTCTATTCTTTTAATGTATGAACTAAATGATATAAATTTTCCTTTCAGAACTGCCTTCATAGTGTCCTAGAAATTTTGATATGTTGTATCACTACTCTCATTTATTTCTAAAAACAAATATATTTTCCCTTAAATTTTTCTGCTATCTATTCATCATTCAAAAGTGTATTATTTAACATCCAGTAATTATGATGATTTCTGTTTAGATTATCATTGATTTCTACTTTCATTCCATTATGGTCTGATAGAACACAAGATATTAAATCTATTTTTTGGTATTTGCTAATATTTAGTTTGTAACCTAAACCACTGTCTCAGTTAGAAAATATTTCTTGTGCTAAGTTAAAATTATTTCATTGATAAGATATTCTATAGATGTCTTTTTGGTCCCTATTATTACATGTAGTTTTTATTCTGTAGAATATTTACTTAGTTTGTTTGCATGTTCAATTCAGTAGTGATAAATGTGGATTAAAGCCATCCCACAGTATTGTAACATATTCTATTTGATTCTTCATATTGAGAAGTGTGTGCTTTATGACATAGATACTCCATTGTTCATGGCATGGATATTTACTTTTATTACACATTATGATGTACAATTCCACATGCAGTATGAAATGACCTTCTTTGGCTCTTCTGAATAATGTTGAATTAAATCTACTTATCTGATATAAAAATAGCTGCTCCTGCTTGCTTATGAGTCCCATGTGAATGTTATGTCTTTTTCTATCTTTTCACCTTCAGTCTGGGTGTCAATACATGTGAAGTGAGTCTCTTGATGACTGAATATTGTTGAGATCATGCATCTGGCTGGTTTCCAGTTGAGGCTGGAAGCACATACTTCCTGTTGCCTAGGCTCTAGTAATTTTCAGCCTTAATTAAATTTCCTCTGACTATCTTTGCAGGTATCTTCAGCATAAGTTTCCTAGGGTGTTCAGGGAAATTATCCTAGAAACCTTCTATCTACAGCTGCCACCATTCAGAAATTAGGACTATTAGAAAAATGAACATGAAATCCTACACAGGAAATTATAAAAAAAGATATTTTATATTGAAAAACTAGCCCTGTTAGATATTAAGATACATCAGTTATTGCAGTAGTGTGATGGCAGAGATCACAAGAGCAGAATGAACTTGAATTCAAGACTGCTACTTACACAAAATGGCACAGTCATTTCTTCAAGTTGAACATTTCAATTAATAGAAATGATTAAGTATTATAAAATGTAATAAATATCAACTCAAATATATACTATGCTTTAGACATGAACAAAAATTATACATGTGTAAAATAAGAAAAAGAAAAAACAAAGTTCTTATGCACAGAAGTGAAAAATATCTCATTTATTTGTAAAATTGGCACAGTTTAGGCTTTTAATTCAATACACAAAAACTAGAAACAATTATGGAAATATATTTTGAGTAATAAAAAATTAAAATATATTGTGAAGAGCAACCAAGTTGAACAATATAAGAATGGTCCAAATATTAAAAAGAATGCTGAATAATACTAATCTTTGAAAAGATCTTATATATCCTCAGTGACAAGAAGGAAAGATGACAAGGTCTCAATATCTAAACATAGCTGAACTTGAGGTTGTACAAAAGCAGAAAGTGAAGGCTAATGCATAATTTTATTGAAAGTCCACCAACATACACAGACGCACACACACACACACAACAGGGAACAATAAATACAGTAACTTATTTTATGGAATGAGTCATTTCCCCCAATAATCCTCAATGTAAGTGGATATAGAAATTCTAGCACATAATTTAGATTACATTAGGATATAGGCATTCTGGGATATAATTTATATAAGAGAGATCATAAGTGTGGGTTCTAATTAAAAAGATTGGTAGTCTCCTAAGGAGTGTTCTAGAATTCTTCTTTATGTTTAAATGTCTATGCCAAGGAAAGATCAACTGAGACATAATGAAAGAGTGTCAGTATGAAACTGAAAAGGGAGACCTCACCCAGACAATAAACAAGGTGGTGTTTTGAACTTTGCCTTTTATCCTCAAGAACTATGAAAAAATAAATTCCTGTTTCATAAGACACCTGATCTAAGGCATTTTTTATTGCAACCCAAGATGACAAAGACACCATATCGATAGAATTAAGGGTTAATAAACATGTAAACAGAGACAGAAAAATGCTTGTTAAGTTCCAGCATCTATTCATGATAAAAAAATAAATGAACACATTAGGAATAGAAGTAAAATTTCACGGTCAAATAGAAGACACTTAAAAAAAAAAACAGTCTCACATAATTTCCCTTCTGAGCCCTGTGACACTCAGATAATATTCTCATTGTTCATTCTTAGAAACTTACATAATATATCTGTGGCCACTAATACTGACATTAATGTCCTCACTGTGATCTTTGACACTCACATTATTTTCTGAAGTGACTTTTGACAGTCTCATTTATCTTCACTGGTGCCTCTGATACTCACCTAATTTTCTCACTTGATGGGTGACACTCACATGATATCCTCACTGTGAGTCTGAAAGTCACATAATATTCCCACATGACCTCTGACACTCACACAATGTTCTTACTGTGACCTCTTATAATCACAGTATAACCTCACTGGGACCTCTGTTACTTATGTAATACCCTCAATATGGATTATGACATTTATAAAATATCCTCACTAGACCTCTGACACTAATGCAATATTCTCACTTTGAACACTGATGGTCAAATAATAACCTCTCTGTGATCTCAGACACTCATGGTATGCACTCAATTTGACCTCTGACATAGACATTATATCTGTAATGGGATATAATAACATAATATTATCATTGTTACCTCTGACACATAATAACTATACTGTGACCTCTGGCACTCCCATAATATGCTCACTGTACCCTCTGACACATCATTTTCCAATTCTGGACTCTGACAATCACATAATACACACATTTTGACCTCAGACACAGACTACTACCACTGTGGTCTCTGTCCCTCACATAATATCACACTCTGTCCTCTGAAAGTCACATAAATACTATCACTGGGTCCTCTGACACACATAAAATATCCTCTCTTTGACCTCTGACATTGATATAAGACCCTTGTGATGTCTGAAACTGATATATCCTCTCTGAGAATTCTTGCACTCAAAATGTCATCATTTTGGTCTCTGATACTGACATAGTATCCTTATTCTAGCCTGTGATACTCACATCATACCCACAGATTGGCCTCCTATACTCACATATTACATTCAGTGTGACATGTCATGCACATAGTACATTTTTTGACCTGAGACACTCACATCATGCTTGCAATGTAGCTTCTGACACTCATATAATTTCCACATTTGGTCTCTGATATTCATATAATATATTCACTTGGCCTATGACACTCACATACTATTCTAATTGTGACCTCTGTCACTCACTTAATATACTCACTATTGCCCCTGATTTTCACATAATATCCTCACTTCGCATCTGACACTCACAAAATGCCATCACTCTTACCTTGACACTCATATTATACCCACAATGTGGCCTCTAATACTCACCAAATACCTTCAATGTGGCCTTATGCACTCACATAATATAATTGTCACCTCTGATGCTCGCATAATATACTCACTGTGGTCCAAGACTGTCACTGTGACTTAGGACACTCACAATATCCTCAAGTTGGCCCCTGATGTGACTAAATAGCCTCACTCTGACCACTGACACCCACATAATTTTCACACTGTTGTCCCTGTGATTGACAGTATATCCAAACTATAGTTTTTGACACTCAAACAATATCCTTTCTGGGACAGTCGCCACTCACATAATATGATTTATTTCTGACACTCATGTAATACCACCACTGTGGCCTCTGACACTTACATAATATACACAATTAAACCTCTGATATACACTTAGTACCCTCACTCTGTCCTCTGAAATTCACAAAATATCATTACAGTGGTCTCTGTCATTTACATAATATTCTCAATTAGGCCTCTGTTATTAATATAATAAACTACTGAGACCTATAAGACTCACATAATTCCCTCACTTTAGCCTCTGACACTCACATAATATTATCGCTCTTACCACTGACACATAATATTCTCAATGTGACCACTGTGACCACTGTCACTCATTGATTATCTTCCCTGAGACCTCTGATATTCAGTAAACACAGTCTGGCCTCTGACACTGATATACTGTCATCAGTGTGTCCTCAGATATTTATGTAAAATCCTCACTGTGGCTTCTCACACACAATATTCTCACTACAGTCTTTGACTCTCACATAATATTCTGTGTCCTCTGACACCCATATAATACACTCACTGTTGCCATGATAATCACATAATATCTTTCCTTGGTCTCACTCAAAAATTTCTCTCATTGTTACCTTGATACTCACATTAAACCGTGATTGTGTTATCTGACACTCACATATAAACCTCAATGTAACCTATGACTTTCACATAATATCTTCACTGTGACCTCTGAAATTTACATAATAACATGTGAATTCTCACACTCACATAGTAACCTCACTTTGGACTCTGACATTCACATAATATCCTCACTATGAATAATTACATGCACATAATGTCCATACTGTAACCTCTGACTCTCACATAATACTTATCCTCTGGTCTCTAAAACATATAAAATATCCTCCATGTGGCCTCTTGAGCTCACATCACACCCTCACTATAACATCTGAAACTTAAATAAATTCCTTATCTGGTCTCTGATATTTTTATAATATCCTTACTATGGCCTCAGGTTCTCACATAGTATTCTTACTCTGACCGCTAACCTTGACAAACTGTCCTCACTGTAGCCACTGAAATCCAGACAGTACACTCATGCTGCCTTCTGACACATGTATCATCATTCTGGTAGCTCACATTCACATACTATCATTAATCTGCCTACCAACACTCACATAATACCTTCATGATGCCTTTGACACTCTGGTAATTACCTCACTATAGCCACTGACACAGGATATTCTTATGTAGTCTATGACACTTACTTATCCTCATTCTGGTCCCTTTTGCATAATATTCTCCCTTGACCTCTAACACTCACATAATAACTTCACTGCAGCAGAAAATTCTCAAAAAGTATTTCCTCTGTGAACTCTCACATTCATATACAATCCTCACCTGACCACTTTTTAAAAATATCATTTATTTTTTTAAAGGTGAAAATGTAAATTACAGACAAATTAAAAATGAAAGCAAAAAACAAAGTTATTAATTTGCAAGCAGCTTACTTGGGCATGTCTTCCAGGTCATGAGTATACATACACAACAGCACATTTTATGTGACTGAGACCATTGTGAGTATCATACTTTTTCACACATGAATATTCACCAAAGCAAAATCTAATACCTACCTCATTTGACCACATACATACACATAATATCATAACTCTGACACAAGAAACTCACATAAATACCCACACTCTGATCTCTGACACACTCATATAATATTTAAACTTTTCTCGTGTTTTTTGAGAATTAAGCAAAGATCCCAGCAAATCAATGTTTAGGCATTTTCCAAGAATGGTAAATGAAGAGAAATTATCGCTAGCTGACATTGTTAGCTTAAAGACTTTTTACAGTGACTTGGAAATTGACTGAACTTCTGCTCACTTTATGGTCCTATCAGACCTGCCAAAGCTCATATACAGTGCTTTGCCATTACTGAAGAAACTTAGTGGATAAGAAATGTTATCACATAATGCTATTATGTCATAAAATGAGTACCTACAGGAGCAGGAGATAAAAGGTGTGTATTTTCCATGACTTAGATTTTTACCAGCTCAAAAAACAGGGACTATCTTCTTTTTCAAATTCACTGGTGTCTCAGGCTTACCAAACTCAGCACCTTTCAGAGTTGCAGGTCTTCCTTGTGGTGATCCTCCCCATTTGTTGTTCCCCAGTAAATTTCAAGGAACACAGAAGCATTTAGAAATGCCCTATTCTGGGAGCCCTCACACAGGGGGGATTGCACATATGAGTATTAATATTCAAGTCTTTCCAAGCCAGTGGTCTATCATCAGACTCTCACCTCTGCAGAAAGGTAATGAGAAGCCAATTTGCTCTGTGTGCACAAGCAAGATGGCTCTAAGCCTTTGAGATGGTTTGTTAATTTTTGATGCTTCTTGATAGAAGACAAGGAGATCAGTTTCTTATGTTCATTCAAAAGTGGGCACAGGGCACTCAGTGAACTTGTCTTAGATTAATGAATATTCCCTGAAGAGAGTAGTTACCTAGTTCCTTTTCATTTTGCAAAACTGAATTGTCAGTCCTTCTCTCTGCTCCAGTAACCTTAGCTATTGAATAAATATTGCCTGCTGAGTTGGTTCTTTGTTCTTCTACTGGGGTCTTCTTTCCAAATTTTAGTTAGAAGAATAGACAGAAACTGTCTTGAGAAACAGACACAAAAAAGTGGCCTGCTATGACATTGAAAGAAGCAACACAGACGTTCCCTAAAGAAGTAGAGAAAGAAAATTTCACTGCCATGGTTAAAACCATGGTATTAAACAATGTTTTGGCAATTTCACACCATAATTTCTTCTTGATAAAAATTGCATTCATGAATTTTATAAACAAAATATTTTCATCTATGTGAGGCATTTAGAAATGAAAAAAGAAATTCAAGTTCCTTGTTACTTAATGGGGTCCCTAGAACTTTGCCTGCTGCCACACAATCTTTTCCAAAAAATCTCTGGAATTATACCAGTGCCATGGGACTATAGAGACAAGGAAGTGAGCTTTCTGATGACAACATCTTCAAAATGAGATACCATAGATCTTGCTGACTTATTTTTCTTTGAATCCACATACTGATGTGGATTCAAGTAGATGGGGACGGTATAGATTTTGGACATTAGAATTCTCTGGTGGCAGTGATCCTTGTAGAGTATCCACATCAAGCAATGAGAAAAAATATTGAAAAAATTCTACATTGCACAGGAAGCATTGGAAGGTCTGTGGTGCAGGGAATCTATCTCTGAAAATTTATCATGACAAACTTCCAATGGGGCAGTGGAAACATGGACAAGGTAGAAGTTTATTTCCCCTTTTTCACTGTTGGACTCACATCATGTTTGAGTTGTATGTTATCCATTTTCCCTCTCCTTTCTGTGTTTTGTTTTCTGTATGCTGGTGCATTACAGACACATAACTCAAACATTAGGGTTCCCAAGATGTATGTATATGAATGGCCTTATACACCTGAAGACAACTTCAAAAGCATATACTAGAATAATCCAGGGGAATAAATGGCAAAAATATTTAGGCCTTTTAAGGCATAATGACTTCTTCAGGAGAAACCACATGATCAGAAGGAGGAAATGGGTTGATTCAAATGTCTATCCAAACCAGTTCAGTTGACTACTCCTGGGAGAGTCTGGGAACCAGAACCAGGGTTTTTTGGTGTAACCATGTCCTCTTGTGTATATGTCAAGGAAAGATGGGAGAAACCTGTATATCAGCAGGTCTTCAGAACCATCTTGTAGGGCTGGGGAGATAGCTCAGTCAGTAGAGTGCTTGTCTTGCAAGCACAAGGCCCTGGGTTCAATCCCCAGTACAGCAAAGAAAAAAGAAAAAAGAACCATCTTGTGTGTGAGAATGACATTTGGTTATGGAGTCCCCAAGGAAGTGATCTCACTTCCTTGGCAGTAGAACAGAAAGTGGAACCCTAGAAGCTAGGCACCCACTTTCCTGATAAACTCCCATTCTGCTCACTTGTGTTGAGACAGCAAGTCAAGAGTCATGAGTTCTTGTTTTCTACTCATCTTTGGATGGTTATTTCCCAGGAAAGTCCCTAGTAAGGTCCTTTCCCAAGATTGGAAGCACTGTATCAATGTTAGGACCAACAACTCTGGTGATATTTCCCAAGAAGATCACAGGTAAAACAGAACAGGCCATTGGAAGTGAGTAGAGTCTAGCCCTCCACTCAGATTCCTGTTTAGATAGCACCAGAAGCTCAGAAGTTTTTGTCTGTGTGTGTTTATATTTGTGACTCATTGAATTTGATGTTGATCAAGCTGTGATACTATCCTTTAAAAGATCACCATCTTACATCATTCCCTCCACAACTCAGACATACTACATATTTGAATGAGTACAAACTACTAATTCACAAACCCTAGTAACTATACTTCTTTGCAAGTCTTCTCTAAACACCTTAGAGAGCCTTTCTACTCACCTCAGAGAGCCTGCAATACAAACCTCAGAGAAAACTTTTGACTCACCACAGACACCTTTCCTATTCATTGCAAATAGCCCTTTTATTCACTTGAGTGAACACTTATGCTCTCATCAATAAGCCTTCCTACAAACCTCATAAAGTCCTCCTACACCCTTCAGAGGTCCCTCCCTACATGTCAGAGAGCTCACCCTAAATAAAAATTAGAACCCACTTAACACCTCAGAAAATATTTCCTTCACACCTCAAACTCACTTGCTACACATCTTAATAATGACTCCCTACTAATACCAAGAGCTTTTTCTACACACCTCAAATTCCCATTCATATACCCCATAGGGACATTGCCTCCACACTTTATTGAGCAACACTTAAACAACCCAGGAAGTCTTTCCTATATACCCCTGAGAGTACTTCCTATAAATTCAAGTGAGATATTAACTCAAACCTCAGAATTGCCATGCTAAAAACAACACATCCTACTAGTACAACTCAGATACAACTTACTACTCACCAAAATGCCCTCTCTACTCACCTCTGAGTGTTGGCATGATACACCTCAGAGAAGACTCTGGATGAACTGTTGAGTGTCCTGCCTGAACAATATAGGGATTCCCCCTATTATACTCAAAGAATACTTCAATTACATCTCATTGTGTTCTACCTAGTCATATCAGGTAGATTTCATTATTCATATCTAAGGGGCCCTAATTACACAATAGAGATCACTCCTATGGAGACAAAAGCCCAGAAGAGTTGATATTAAAAAATCTCCATTTTCAGGTCAATATCAAGAAATCTAAATTGACAAATAAGTCTTGATATGAAAACATCAACAAATCCACCATGACTGGTTAATATTGACCAATCTACCCCTAAGGGTTAATATTGATTAATTTACAATGATAAACAGATATCAGCAAATCAACACCAATGAGTAGATATCATCAAATCTACCCCATTGAGTTGATATCAACAAACACACACTGACATGAAAATGTCAGTGTGAAGCTACCCCTGTTTGATATTAGCAAATCTACCTGACCAGTTGATATTGACAAATCTACTCTGTTGAGTTGATATTTATGAATATGCCCCATTGAATCTATACTGTAGCATCTACATTGATGAATCCATGCCTTCAAGTCAATATCAACTAATATATCATGATGGGTTGATATCATTAAATATACCATTGATTTGATATCTATAAATCTACCCTGGGTGATTGCTATTGATGAATTTACACTGATGAGTCAATATCAACAAATCTATCTAAGGAATCAATATTAATGGGTCAATACAATCAATTGGATATCAACAAATCATCATCAATTCAGTAATGATGAATCTACACCAATGGGTCAATATTGACAAATCTACATTGATCATTTGATATCAGTGAATCTACATCAATGAATCAATGTTGATGCATTGATATTGATGAGTCAATATCTATAAATCTACAGCAATCTATGTTGACATATCAATATCAACATATCTACACTGATGAGTTAATATCAACAAATCTATCCAGTCCAATCAATATCAATGAATCTACACTGATGGATCAATGTTTAGGCATCTATCTCAAAGAGTCAATATTGACAAATCTACCCTGAAGAGTCAATATAGATGAATCTACACTGATGAGTAAATATTGGCAAATCTAAACTTTGAGTCAAATTTTATGAGTCTACAGTGATGTATCAAAACTGATGAATGTACACCAATGAATCTACATAGGTGATTCAATATTGATGGCTCTACCCCATAAATTCTGTATCAATGAACATACATCATCAAATCAATAGACTCTTGAGTCAATTTTGATGAATCTACACAGATGGGCAGATATTGATGAATCTAATGAGAAGAGTGAATATTGGACAATCTATCTCAATGAGTTGATATGGACTAATCTACCCTGATAAGTATATTTTGATGCATGTACACCAAAGGGTTTTCAACAAGTTTTACCCTGTTGGTTTATATAGACAAATCTACCTCAATGAGGACATTTCTTACATATAACACTTGTGATAAATTCAAAATCTCATTTGAGTTTTTATTATGTTCACAGAATTGGGAATTCCTTGGGTTAAAGGGATTTCCCAACCATCACTGCCTAAAGAGAAATCAATGTCTAGTTCAGCCTTTGGCCAATATGCATTCCACTTTTCCTCAAGAACTAGGGTATTCTCTGGTCATGAGGACCAACCAGTGGGGCACTGGATATGTAAGCATTATCACGTGAGTTGAATGTTCCAATGGGTGTTGAAAGTAGAAAGCCTTCTCTAGCACAAGGCCTATAAATGCCAGGTGCTGATGTTTTGGTTCCAGACTTCAGCGACAAGGCCCAGCTTGAACAATGAACATACATCATCAAATCAATAGACTCTATATGAGATCACTTGTGTACAGGTGGCCTCTTAACCCATCTCCCAGGAGACAGGGCTTCCTGAGAAGTTGACAGCAGATTCCCTTCAAATGACTTCACATTGTACCTAGTAAGGGATACAGCCCCACCAAATCCACACCCAGCAGGGAGACAGAAGCCATACTCAGACTCAGATAAAGCCTGAAGTAGGCAATTACTTTTGCCCTGGGTGAGAAGAGGCCCTTTGTGAGTCATTCACCAGGTACAAAGTCCCTGTCGCTTGTGACCTTGCATAGTGGGTTTAGCAAGTCATGCTTAATGTTGGGGGTTCATTTATTGTAAGCCTGTGGGTACATAGGGAGCTCTCAGGGCTTAAGAAATAAGCCAGCAGTGTCATAAAGTGTCATAATCTAGTCTGGGATCAGCTACGACTCTCTAGGAAACTGAGGTCAAACTTGGCAGGGTTTATGGACACTGTTCTTCAGGGAGTTTAGTCCCAGGGTGAATAGAGTAGCCTGGTACAGTATCTGGCACTGATCCTGCTTTTGAGCAGAAGGCCTGGCTTCAGGGACAGAGGTCCTTGACCACCTCAACTGCATATTTTCTGCTGCAAATGTTCTGCCATTTCATGCCTGTCCAGAAAGTCCCAGGGTCATGTGTGCTGACAGGTGCAGGTGGATCCAAAACCAGGTTACTGTTATGGGGTGCAACTTAAGAACAGACCCATCACCACTGAGAAGTCCTAATTTGAGAGTCTTTATTAAGCCAGCCACCTGACTGTCTCACACAATGCCCCAAAAAATGGATATTGGGAGAACAGCCCTGACCACAGGGTTGTAGGGGTTTTTATACCAAAAATTACATTAATATATCATAAGTGTCTGTTGCTATGATTCAAAATTACACATTAACATCATGAGATCATCAACAGTGGGGAAAGTGGATCAAAATGACCCTTAACTAGGTACAAACTAAAGAATGGTTGCTAACATCCACACAATCGCTGTTCACATGGTACATTGTTTAGGAGCAATAGGACTCAAAAGAGAGCAATTTTTTACTACATAGGAGTTGCCATTGTATATTATTAAACACGTCACACCAAGTAACTGATGATGTGCACAGAGGCAGGGTGTTCCCATGGGAGAAGATTATTTCCTACATAAGCTCAGAGCAAAATTGAGTCTGTTTAGTCATTTCCCTTAGAGTCTGACCTATAATATTCTCATGGAGTCAGATCTGTCAGCCCTTCACAGTTATGCCAAGCAGGTCTAGTGGCTTTGGCATCTTCTCCAGTTCTCACAATTAAACAAATCATATTCACAGAGTAGCTAAGCAAATGAGAAACAGGAACAAATTAAACATTAGAAATAAATCAATATGGAAGTAATTTATAGACATCTTTACCTTAATGAGGAAGGTAAATTGTCTTCAACTCTCCAATTAAAAGACACATGCTGGCAGAATTAACTAGAAAATAAAACCCAACTGTATATTGTTTTCAAGGGATGCACTTTGCAAGCAATGAGATTCACAGGCTACAAATGAAAGGATGGAAATTGATATATCATGTGAAGTGAACCCCAAAGAAGCAGGAATATCTACTCTCTAATCTGACAAGCAGATTTCAAAGCAAAATTAAACAGAAGACTCAAGTAAGTTCATTTTATAAAGTACAGGGAACAAAAAACACATATAATGATGAGAAATATTTAAGGCCCACACATGGGTGCAACAAATTACCTAAAAGAGACACAGCATGAATCACTGCTTCAGAGACACCCCAGTACAATAACACTGGGTGATTTCAGCACAACTCTCTCACCAATAGCTAGGTAATTGAGAAATAATACAACAAAGATTCTTTGGAACTTAAAAGTAGTACTAATCAACAGGATTTAACAGACATCTAAATAATATTTTTCCAACAAGAGTTGAATAAACTTCCTTCTCAGAATCTCTTTGAATCTTCTCCTAATTACAGCATATTTTAGATCACAAGGAAATGCTTAGGAAATACAAAACTATTGATGTAATTTCTTGCATCTCATCAAATAATAATGGTATGGATTTAGAAATCAACATAAGCAAACCCTACAAGAATCATGGACATACATGGAGATTGAAAAAATGCATATGTGAATGATAAATATGTGTTAGAAGAAATCAAAGTAGAAATTTAAAAATGCTAATACAGAATTTCAAAGAGTGAAACAACATATCAGAAATAGTGGGACACTGTGGTGGTGTTTCCAAGAGGAAAGCTTAGAGCCACCAGTAACTACCTAAGAAAGCAAAAAATCTCAAAGAAACAAGCTAGTCATGCATCTCAAGATCCTTGAAAAACAAAAGCAAACCTATGCAAAAATAAGAGAAAAATATAAATAATTAAGATCAGAATAAAAATCAATCAAATCAGAATAAAAAATTAAAGAATGATGAAACAAAGTGCTGATATTTTGAAAACATAAACAAGATTTATCCAACAAAAAGTAAAAAAGAGAAGGCCCAAAGTCAATAAAAGTAGAGAGAGAAAATGAGAAATCTTCATGGACATCACAGAAATCCAGTGAATCATTGGGGACTATTTTGAAAAATTATACTCCAAAAAATTGGAAAACCTAGGAGAAATGGAAGAATTTCTAGACAAATACAACCTGCCAGAATTGAGTAAAGAGAATAATGAAATCATAAAGAGATCTCCAATTCACAATTGGATAGAAGAAGTAACAAGAAGCCTTTGAGCAAAGGAAAACAGAGGACCAGAATGGATGTCAGCAGAATTCTACCAGAGTTTTGAAGAACCAATCACAGTGCTCCTCAAATCATTTCATGAACTAGAAAGGAATGGGATACATCCAAATTCATTCTATGAACCCAAATCAAATAAGAAAACCTTATGGAAAGAAAACCACTGATTAATATCCCTATTGAAGTTAGAAAAAAAATTCTTAATAAAGTATTAATAAAGCATGTTTAATAACATATTAAGAATCTTGCACACCATTACCAGAATGGTTTGATCCCAGTGTTTCCAGGACAGTTTAACATAAAATACCAATAAATGCAATTCATCACATAAGCAGAATTAAGAACCAAAATCACAGTCATCTCAAAAGTTTCAGAGAAAACCTTCAACAAAGTTCAGCATTCATTCTTGATAAAAACTCTGAAAACCTAGGAAGAGAAGGAACTTCTCTCAACATCATGAAGGCTATATTGAACAAACCCAAAGCCAAACTCATAATAATGAGGAAAAACTGAAAGATTTCCTTTCAAATTCAGAACAAGATAAGTATTTTAACTTTTACCTCTCCATTTAAATATTGTGCTAGGAATTCTATTCACAGCAAGTAGAAAAGAGAATAAAAGGAAACGTTAAAAATAGGCAAGGATGACAACAAATTATCACTGCTTGCAAAAGATTGGTAAAGGTGAAGTTGAAGAAGTTTTGCAAAGTATTCATTTCTAAAATCAACCTACCAAAATCAACAGATTTTCTATCAACAATGAATCTGCTGAGAAATAAATTAGTAAAATAGTCACAATCAAATACACTCAAAAACTGAAGAGAGAAGAAGAAAAAGAAAGAAAGAGAAAGAGAGAAAGAAGCAAAGAGAGAGAGAGAGAAAGGGACAGAGAGAGAAAGAAAAGGAAAGAGAGAGAAAAACAGAAAAAAAGAGAAAGAGAGGGAGAAAGAAAGAGAGAGAGAAAGAAGAACAAAATAGAGAGAGAAAGAAAGAAAAGAAAGAAAGATGGAAAGAAAGAAAGATAGATGGGAGGAAGAAAGAATTGTAATAAATCTCACCCAGGAAGTGAGAGATCTCTAAAGTAAAACTATAGAACATTGAGGGAAAAAATTGAAAAAGACACAAGAAGATGGAAAGTCCTCACATGTTCAGGGACAGGCATAATTGATATTGTTAAAATGATCATATTACCCAAAAAAATACAGATTCAAGACAATCCCCATCAAAATATCAATGGAATTCTCCACAGAACTAGAAAAAAATGTCCTAACTTTCATTTGGACAAATAAAGGACCCCAAAGAGCCAAAGCATTTATTGATAAAGCAATGCTGAAGGCAGGACCACATTTGATTCGAATTACACTACAACCCATAACAATAAATCTACATGGTACTGTCTTAAAAAGAGGCACCCACAGCAGTAACCCAGAATAGAAGATGCACAGACAAACCCACAAATCAACAGACATCTGATCCTTGACACAGGTTCCAAAAACAGGCATTGGAGGAAAGGAAGTCTTTGTAACCAGTGGTGCTGGGAAACTGGTTATCAACAGTACAAAAATGAGTATAGACCTGTATCTCTCATCCTGTCCAAGAATCAGATCAAAATGGATCCATACCTTGGAATTAGACCATAAACCATGTGATTTCTATAGGAAAACTTAGCATCAACACTCCTGCTTTCAGACATAGACACTACTTTCTCAGTGGGACCCATAAAATGCAGGAAATAAAGCCAAGAGTCAATAAATGAGATGATTTTAAAGTAAAAAGCCTCTGCACATTAAAGAAATAGTTGAGACTGTGAAGAGAAAATGTAGATGGGAGCAAACCTTTGCTAGCTACTCTTCTTACAGAAGAGTAATATTTAAAGTGTATAAAGTACTTAAAGACAGCATCAACCCCTGCCACTGAATGACTCATAAATAATTGGGAAATTTAATTAAACACATTTCAAAAGAAGAAATATAGATAACTCATAAATACATGAAAAATAGTTTCACACCATTATTAATTAGGGAAATGCAAATCAAAACTACACTGAAAGTCCTTCTTTCTCCAGTTATAAAGGAAGTCATCAAGAATTTAGTTAGTAGGCTTCAGGGGTGCAGGCCAGTAATCTCAGCAGCTGGCAAAGCTGAGGCAGGAGGGTGGTGAGCTCATGTTCAGCCTAAGTAAAAGTGAGGCTCTGTGCAATTTGGTGAGACCCTGTCTTTTAAATAAATTACAAAATAAGACTGGAAATGAAACCACAGGTCAAGTATCCCTGAGTTAATTTGCTGGTAGCCCCAACACAAAAGCAGAAAACAATATAACAGTTACAAAAAGAAAATATTTTGTAGTATTGGTGGAAGTGTAAATTAGCACATTCACTGGGGAGATTTCTCAAAAGACTAGGCATGGATCAACTATATAGTCTACCCATAAATACTTCAGGATTTATCCTAAAAATTAAATTCAACTCACTATAGCAATACACACATAACCATGTGCAGTGGCCCCCAAGCACATTCCTGGCCATGTCCTGCACAGGGCTTGGGAGCTAACCTTGGTGGGGCATACTCTTCCTCCATCCCCAGGTGCTGGTGACAGGGCATGTTCCTTTTCCCTGGACACAGAGCAAAACATAGCCTGGTCCATTGTTGCTCCTGCCCCTGGTTTAGATGATTTCCTATAACTGGACTCACTGATGTGCATGACAGGCCCCAGCTAAACATGCCTTTCCCTCTCTGCCTGAATATTATTATTGTCTCTTCTGGAAATTTCTGGGGTTACTAGCTGAACTCTATTCACATAACTGTGGCAAGGTTCAGGACATTGCCTTCCCACTTCTCAATCAGTGCTTCCTGCATCATCTTCTCAAGGATAGCTGATTTTAATGTTTATGGATGAGTTTTACTGGAAGGTAAGGAAACAGACCAAGAGTATCAGGAAAAGGTACATCTCAGGAGGAATCCTGAGAAGTTGGGCACAGGCTGCTCACCATTTCACCATCTGCAAACACCATGTACATACTTCTCTTCAGCAGGAAACTCTCTGAACATGTATAAAATGTCTGTACCCAGAGAAAATGGGCCAAGTATATGGATCTGAGGTGAGAGGCAGTCACATAGAACATCATGCTACAGGACATTCACAGTCACTGAACTTTAGGCCCCAATGATGAAACCAGATGCCCATCCAGAATGCTGATATGTATGCATGGCAGTCCTGACAGTCTTCAGTGACCTGGCCCATTGGTCAAGTGTACAAGACAAGACCAACAACCATGATCATAATACCACTCTGGCACATTCCCATGGTGGGCCAAAGGGCAGGTCAGGATCCAGGTCCCCTTGAAGACATGCAAGAACCAAATAGCAAGACTTACTCAGGGCAAAATTTTCTCACATCCCCCTTCACAATTTAAAATTCAACAGTGCCCATTAGATGGAACATTGAGTGTGAAACAATTCAACTCTGACACAATTCAAGACCACATTCAGTCATGGATGAACTGAGATTTTTATCTATGGTGGAATAATGCTCACCTGTGCTGTGCTGCCTTCTCACTACCAGCTACTGGGGTGGTGAGTATTTACAGACCACAATATACTGGTGTGAGCAAATTTCTACTTGACTGAAAATTGTTTTGATCCTCCTCCCACTCTACTGCAAGCATATAAAGATGTCTTTTTCTCATTCATATTTCACTTCCCCATGGCCTCTGTCTTTATCCAGGTAGTTCCCATACATGCATTTCTATACGGTCATCATAACATTTATGGATGGTAAAATGTTGTTTATTCATAAAAGTATAAAGAGACAGCACATCCATGGAGGTGGCAAAAATCATGGGTCAGGCATGGTAGCACGCCTCTGTGATCCCAGCCACATACAAGGAGAAGCAGGAGCATCACAAATTTGAGTCCAGTCTAGGCAATGTAGTTATATCCTATCTCATAATAAAGCATTCTGAGGGGCATCTCAGTGCAGAGCACTTGCCTAGGTTGTTGAGACATGGGTTCAATTCCCCCTCAACCCCGCTTTAAAAAAATAATAAAAGATTGTGGAAGCTCTATACTTCAATTTCCTATTTTAAAAGGAAAGCTGAAAAGGAATATGTTGCAAATTATCAGAGTTAGAAAAGCCTGGATTTTAAAATACTCAAAAAAAGTAAAAGTTGTAATCAAATTTTAAATTATCAAGAAATGATCTTTAAACACATGGAAAAGTCTGGAAGGTAATATACTGAACTCCCATATATTAATTACTCAGATTAAACAAGTACATGACATGACCAATCTTGTTTTAATTAGAACTTTATCCAGCATTTATTTGTATTCTAAAAGAAAAGCACTGCTTAAAATTCACAAACAGTAATAGTATTTTATCTTCTAGAATGTAAGGTTCCTTGAAATTGGGCTCCTCCTGCCTCAGCCTCCCTTGGGGCTAGTGTGGGAGGCATGGCCAGGAGGATGAGTCATAGCAGCAGGTTTTGGGTCAGGTTCAGCCCTGCTGTGTTGGATGCCTGTGGAGGCACCACAGGTTGCCTTTTGTGCACCCCTTGCTGCCAGTGTCTGGCCTCTTGTCCAGCATAGTGGTGAAGACTGGTGGACTCATGACAGCTTCCCCAAGGAAGTTGTTCACCAACAAGAACCACTGCCTGCACACCCCCCCACCTCTTCAGGAAGGAAACCTCCAGACTGAGGGGCATCATCAAGGCAAGTAGTGGCTTTATTTTAATGCAGTTTATTAAATGAAATTTGAAATGGTACATAAGATGATTTGAAGAGAACTTTGTGTTTGACCAAATTTTGACATCTAAGTCAGGACAACAGGCTGAGAGTTCTTCAAAAAGTCATCATTGGGCAGGTTGCCTGTAATCCTTGAGTCCAGGGAGACTGAGGCATTAGCATACAAGTTTGAGAATAGCTTCTGAAACTTCAAGACTTTGTCACAAAATAAAATGCAAATAGGGCTGTTACTTAGATATAAGAATCCCTGACTTCAATTCTCAGCATGAGTCAACTAATTAAATAAATAAAATTAAAATAATTCCAGAGAAGAACCTCCTGGAGTTGAATTGGTGTCAGTGCTGGCAAACAGAGGATGCTGAGCCCACAGGTGGTTGCAGAACTCCCATCACAGATGGGTTTCAAGGACCTCTGATGGTAGAGGCAGACCTTGGACAGGCCTGGTGGATGCAGCACTGCTTGAGAAGCCTCAACCAATTCTGGCAATGCAAAGGGGTTTCCCTGATGGAGGGCAGAGGCTGCTGCCCAGGGTACTGATTCAGGTTCTGGGTTCAAGGCAGCAGCTTGTGATGTACACACTCAGGGGCATCAACCACACCCTGGCTTTTGCAGAAGGGCCAGACACCCAAGTAATTCCAAAGTGTGGTCCCTGCTAGGGCTGCCCTTGGTCACCATTGGGAGAGGAAAGAATGGATTAGGGCAAGTGGAATCCCTGCATAACCAAGGAGTTTTTTCTGGCTCAAGACCAGGATGCTCATCAGGAAGCTGTCCCTGGGAGTCATATGGACAGGCCAAGAACAGCAGTACTGTCCATCAGGTCTAGAGGGAATATACTGCAGAATGAGTTGAATGAGTAGTGGGTAGGCTCAGGACTCTGGAGACATAAAAGAATAGCCTGAAATCTGGCTGACTTAAACCAGGATCCAGGTGGAACAACAGGACAATATTTGCATGAAGGAAACAGAACTGCAGGCATTTGTATTCTCTGGGTTCAGAAGAGAAAAGGAGGTGTGCATTCATGATTGCACTTTTGTCAAGTTATCTGTCCATCAGAATGGCAAACCCCCACTGCTCCTGGTGATGGAACCCAGAAAGGGAAGGAAGGGAAGGAAGGAGTGGGTGGTCTTGGTGGCTGCTGGGATCTCAGAGGTAGTACACTGTGGTTTGGGTGTGGTTGGGGTGCCCAGCAGAGTCCACTGTAAGTTAAGACTTGTTCCATAGTGTTGCAACATGAAAACATGGGCTATCTTTAGAGCTTGACCAAGTTGGCAGTCCCAGTGTCAGTGCAGTGACCCAAAGAATGGGGTGCTCTGGGAAAATGGGTTGTGTTCAGGTAGAGTTGTCACAAAGGGTAGATCTTGCCTTCCCCACTTGGAGATGGGATGTTGCTCCACACACCCTGCTGTTGTGGTGCACATGGACAGATCATAAGGCCCTCATCCCTGGCCTGAAGCAGGTTCCATGGATTAGACATGCCAAACCTGAGGAAAATCAGCTTTTCTCCATAGTCAGCTGCCTTGGGTATTTCCTTGAAGAGATGCAAGACTGATGAGTAGGCACTTGACCTTCCTGCTCAATTATGCAGGCCCATGGTCCATGGTCATGGCACTGGAAGCCTTGGTGTCTGGACAGGGCCCCTATATGTGTCCTGAAAATCCCCTCTGGTTGTGTTGCACATGGCAGAATCTGTGTTCCTTGGGCCTGGCTGATTTCAGCACTGATGCCTCCCAGAGGGCTCTACTCCCTGGAAAAAATCCCACTCAATGCTTCTTAGCATTGGATATTAAACATGGAGGAGGGTTCACAAAGCATTAGGCCACACAGTTCATCCCAATACATACATCCTTCTTGAACATGTTGAATGCGCTTGTTCCCTTTCAGTAGCCTCCAAATTCCAATATGTGGGCTGGCTCTGGGAGGAAAGGAATCAGGCCACACACATGTTGCCCCACCTCTGAGCACCTGCCTGTGCTGAGGGGCCTCCTCACAACTGCCTCTCTGGTAGACTTAACACAAAGTTTTCCATAGAGGGTCCCTTGTGAGCACCTGTAGTGGGAGGTGGGAGGAAAGAGCCCTGTCAATGTACCCAAGGACAACAGGAAATCTTTTAAGCTGGCAGAGCTGGGTTGGAAGCCTCCAGCTAGGGCACCTGATGTCAGGAGCCTACTTAGTGGTGTATTTTAAGACAGAGGGACACATGAGGGTGCAGAACCCAGACAAAAAAGCATTTCTGATCTACCAGCATTGTTCCCCTGCTTCCAAGGGGGACCACCATTGGGAGATCCTGAGGAATCCCACATCAGAGAACCCTCACTGAATATGCCACACCTGTCTCAACTCTGAGGCCCAAGACCAATGTGGGGAGTATTGTGTGAAAAGACTGACAAGGCATCCCCAGTGTGGAGCTCCCTGAGGTGGGGGCTGAAGGTGGGGTGCAGCCACATGAGCACCTAGAGCTCTACTAGTGGTGGGCAGCTCTTAAGGGTTCTGTGATCAGCTGTCAAAGTGGGGCCAACCTGACTTCAGTCTCAGCACACAAGTGAGCATTACTCTGTGACCTTTGACCAACTGTGCTTCCTGGCTGGCTTCAGTTTGGGTCTGACTTACACCATCCCTGATGCCAGAGCCTTGTGAAGGAAGGTCTCCTGTTAAACAAGAAGGGCTATGAGACTGGACTAACAGGGTGCTGCACTTATGATGATGACCAGTCAGGAGGCTGAAGAAGGAGTATCAAGTTTGAAGCCACCCTGAGAATCTTAGAGAGACCACATCTGAAAATAAGACACACAGTGCAAGGGGTTGATGAGGAGAGGAGCACACTGGGTGCCAGCCCTACTGTCATCCCCACCCTGACCAGGGATAGAAACTGAAGGGGAGAGGGGCTCAGAGCAGGCCAGGCTGAGGCTGCACCTGGGACTTGAGAACACCAAGAGCTTTGTGCTTGAAAACTTGGGGTTTGTGAGCAGCTGCCCCTCTAATCATCACCAGCTGTTTTTGGTAAATCCCAGAAACACTGAGGAAGGAGGAATGGGATGTGAGGAGAAGACAACACCTGAGCCCCTCTGCACCAGGCATCCCCTACAGTTTGTGATGCCCTGCCCAGCCTCTCTTCATAACTCCCATACAATTTGTGATATAGTGGCCTAGGGGGAGGGGCAGGCAAAGCTATTTTTGCTACCAACCTGTCAATGAGGACCTCACAGGAGCCTGTGTGACTCCTGCTGTCAGGGTCTGAAAGGTGTGAGAAGGGGTTTGAGCAACTGAAACAAAAGTGAGAAAGATGGTTTCCAGGCAGCTCCCAAGCAGGGAATGGCATGGGTGGAAATACGGGGTTCCTCACTAAGAACTCAACAGGAGTTTGAAGAATGCAGATAATTAAGTTAAATGTGGGCCCCTCTGAACTAGTCCCCTGGTTTTGCACTGGCTGCCTACCACAAAGCCTACCTGTTCCTGGGCTCATCACTCTTCATGGGCAGCAGTCAGAAGTGGCCTTCAACAGTAATAGTGAGCCTCACATTTCCTTCGCTCCTATTGCCTGAGCTCCATGTGGGACTGATCCATGCCAGCACCCAAGGCTGCCACATGTGGTCTCAGAACTGATGAGCAGGAGGCTGCAAGACTTGTACATAAACTTGCAGGGCCCATGGTTGTTGCCCAGGGTGCTGAGTCAAGTTTCCCCAGATACTTTGCTCCCCAACTCAGGCAGCACCATCACGCTTGGCACTGACTGTGGTCACATGTCCCTGGTTCTTCATGATTTCAAACCCCAGCTAAATGGTTCTTCATTTCCTGAGTATCCTCACTTCTCCATTTGAAATTTTATAAAATGGAGTGCGTGTATATCTGCATCCATGTCCTCATCTCAGTGAGCTGTGCACATGTGGGGATGCCCTTAAGTGTTCATTACAGGTGAGGCATTACAGGGAACCCAGGGAAGATGAATGTCCAGCAGAGCCACCCTCTGTGGTTGGCAAAAGGCCACCATTCATACCATCCCCACTCTTAAGGTGAGGACACTGAGGTCCCAGCAGAACAGATAAGAGTCACCAGCAGTGGAAACAACTGATTAGAACTGTGGCCCTGGGCTACTCTGTTTTTATCTAATCATTGCTCATCAGTCCCACAACTGAACTTTCTGGAAGGGATTATTTTAGTAGGCACATAGTCTCAGAGGATGCTGAATTGACTGCACTATGGTCTAATGATCCTGCCTTTGCCTGGAGAATGTTGTCATCCACCTTGATTCACATAGTCTGCCATCCATAGCTGTACCCCTGGGCCCTCATTTGAGTACTCCATTATTGCAGGAGTGCCCTTTGCTGTTTCTGTCCTCAGTGTGATTGTGAGCTTAACCTTCCCTGTCTCCTTCTCCTAAAGAGAATGATTGCTGTATAATAAAGTAGATGAACTGTCTCTTCCCTCTATGTTCTCAAGCAGGGATTGACAGGAGGTAGCCTGCTGCCTTCCTCAGTGGGAAATTCAGGTGACCACCACTGTTCTCAGCAGTCATGTGACTCCTGGATGACAGCAATGAAGTTGGTGTGAAATCCCCTCCTAAACTGGCCCTGCTTGGTGCAGGTATGGAGGCAGCAGACCCTGCTGTAAGTCAGACTCCATGATCATGTGCAATTAGGGGGAGTGGGTGCCAGAAATTTGCCACTGAGCTTTGCCACTGAGCTAGATTCCCAGTTCTTTTTAAGACTGGGTCTAAGTTGTAGAACCTGACTTTGACTTTGAGATCTTCTGGCTGTGACCCACTAAGTTGCTGGGATTGCAACTGTGTGCCAATGTGCTCAGTCATCTCTTTGTCCTTATTCAGTTCTGGCTCCCTTCTCTACAACAAACTCATTACCACCTTCTCCACTCTCTCAAGATAGTTTTCATCCATTCAGAAAAGGTCCTGCTTTATCCTCCAGAGATACATGAGTAAGCAAAAGCAACTTCCTAGACTGTGACCCTAACCCCACCTGAAAACAATGTATAACTACTCTCCATTCACTTCCATAAGCAGAGTGTAATGAATTCAATCTTTGGTTTGATTCCAAAAGACCTTATTTTTTTCAACTTTACTGCTATATTTATTAGATTCCTGCTATGCAACCATGTATTCACAAAAATGTATTAATATGCAAGGCAGCTGGGATATAAAGCTCAGTGTTGAGGATTTGCCCACCCTGCACCAGATCTTGCATTTGGTAACAAGAACTGCAAAAAAAAAAAAAATAAATAATAAGAACAACAAAACTACATCCTCATTTCATGAAGAAAATTAAAATTTTGACTCAAGTCCAAAATCAATCTCAATTTTGGCTTTAAATTTTGGCTCAAGTCCAAAATCATACAAATGTATACATATCTGATTCCAACAGTGCACTGTTTGATGTAACCCTGCATCCCATTTCTAAAGCACTGTGATGAACTGACAGATCTGACTCCATGAGAATGTTATAGGCTAGACTCTAATGGAAATGACTAAACAGTCTCCATTTTGCTCTGAGACTCCATGTTATGTGGGAAATAAGCTTCTCCTATGGGAACAACATGCCTCTGTGCCCATCATCAGTTACTTGGTGTGGCATGTTTAATAATATACAATGGCAACACCTATGTAGTAAAGAATTGGTCCCCTTGATTCCTATTGCTACTAAATAATGTACCATGTGTACAGTGATTGTGTGAATGTTAATAACCATTCTTTAGTTTGTACCTAGGTAAGGGCCATTTTGACCCACTTCCCCCTCTGTCCATGATCTCATGATGTTAATGTGTAATTTTGAATCATAGCAACAGACACTTATAATTAATATGATTTTTGGTATAAGAACCCCTACAACCCTGTGCTCGGGGCTGTTCTCCCAATAGACATTTTTGGGGGCATTGTGTGAGACATTCACCTGGCCAGCTTAATAAAGACTCTCAAATTTGGACTTCTCAGTGGTGATTGGTCTGTCCTTAAGCTGTGCCCCATAACATTTTGAGGCCCCAGCGAGATCCTCACTTCTGTCACTGCTCACCCCTGACCTGGAAACTCCTGCAGAGGGGAGAGGCCACAACGTTGCTCCTAGGGGAAGACCTCTGAGAGACATTCCTCAGCCCCAGGCTGCATGGTCTGTGGAGCCCTGACCCAGGACTGAACTAAATTCTCTGAGTCACCTGTTTCTGCACCCCTGAGGGACCAGTAAGTCTGTTTCTGGTGGATCCACATCTGGGGACTCTGAGGAAGGTTGGATGCAGCATTACTTCCCAAGTCCGGGACTGGCAAGATGTTGCTCTGTTCCTCTGGTCTGGAATCTGGAGTGGCCACTTGTCCATGTCTTTGGTGTTTTATCTGTTCTGTGTTTATCCTTTTCTTTCTTTTTTTTTGTTGCCATTAAGTGTAAGCATGGGTCAGTCTCCCTCACGTCAGTCATGTTCTCCTCTCAAGTGCATGTTAGCTAATTTCCAGGAATTCCAGAAGAGAGTCAATGACTATGGAACCTGCTTCATTGTCTTTTCTCTCTCTAAATTCTGTGAGATTGAATGAGCAACTTTTGAGGTCAGATGGCCCCCTTAGAGGACCACCAAATTGTGTTTGGTCAGCCTGAACATCTTGTTCAAATGTTTTACAGTCAAATTTGGGGAAAAAACCCTTTTATCCATGTTCACTGAAGCTTACATTAAAATGTAAACTGATGCCAATAGAAACTTCCAACTATTGGAGTTGGTCCACCAAAATGCCAGGCTTAAATTTTGATGGCTGCTTTCCAGGAGACCAGGAAAACTGGTTTGAACAAGACCCCAACCAGAGGGGGTTCTCCCAAGGAGACCAATGGAAATAGCTCCCTTGCTGCCTCTTCGGGAAACTCCTACAGGGAGGGATATGGCGTTACCTTTGTCTATATTCTCTTAATTCCTTTTCATCTCTTTCAAGAAGGACCACATTAGGATGGAGGCCAAAGACTTTTTAAAATTCTATTCTTTTTTAATTCAAAATTTTGATCTGGTACTCCTAGGTCGAATTTTTATCAGACCTATTTTATCCAACTATAAAGTTTTCTTAATGCTTTTTCATTCAAAGGCCAGTTTACAAGGTTAACTCTCAATCTAATGGGTTTTAAAAATAAGCTATAAATTCTTTGTCCATCTGTTTATTTTATGTATATGTACACTAGTCTATTGTCATGTCTACATATATTTGGTACCAAAATTAACATTTGAGCTCATAAATTAAAAATTTAAAAAATGAATCCAAATGCTTTGATTTACATGATTTAAAAGGTTTTTTTAATTGGGTAAACAAAAATATGGCTTTGAAGTTACTAACAGTTTTGTTTCCAGATGGTCAAAAAATAAAGAAGATGTTAATTTTATAAAATGTCTAATATCCATTGTTTCTAGGTTTTTCTTCAACAGGAAAGAAATGACTGATATGGCTCAATACAATTCTCTACTTGACTTTTAAAAAAAATAACTAAATTAGATTTAACATATATGGGATTGATCATGGATGCATTTGTTATAGACATTTGATTGGTTTAGAGAGTTAAAATGCTAACTTATCAGAATAAGAAATTTTATTGGGGATTTATTTATATCATTTAGTGTTCTGTAAATGGACCTCAACCTTATGTTACCTTCTGCACTGGGATAAGAATGTAAATGTATTTTTAAAGATAAAGATAATGAGAGTCTGATCTGTTTAAAAGTTAATATCATGAAACAAGAAAACATTTTGTCACTTTACTACACAAAAGGAAAGCTAAAAACTCTCTCAGCTTTCTTTCAATTCCATTTTGCATTTTCCTTGTAAACTCTGTAACTGTTGACTGATTAATGTTTTACAGAGGTACTGCTTCAAGAACAATCTAAACTAATTTTTGATAATAAGCCATCACATATAGGACAGATAATATAGACCCCAGTTTAATAAAAGTGGGTAAATGACTATAAAGTCATAGACATTAAAGTTAATACCCAGTACTCTTACTGTATGACTGGTGAATCTGACTTGCTGGATGTTTAAGATCAAAACCTAAAACTTGAGATTAAAATAAAGGTGTCAAGAGAATCAATATTTGGTTCTTGCCCTCAGAGTCAGCCTAAACCCAGGGAACAAGAGAACTTCTCTAAGGAGTTTGCAACTCTGGGCCACACAACTTTCCGATCAGGGAGACTGATGTGATCACTAGAGGATAAGAAGCCAGTCAGTGTACCTGCTGCAGAGGAGGGTTCTTGGGAAAGGGAGACATCCCTAATGCTTCCAAAGAAAGTCACCTTATCAAGGATACCCTACCAGGTGAATGACACTAAAGGAGCTAAGAAGCTGATCTCAAGTTACCCAAGAGTAACCCCTGTGGGAACTCAGGTGACACTTAACAGTATATAGGAACAAGGTCAATTTGACAAGCTTGATCTTAAACACCTAGAAAAACAGTTAAAACCAAAACACAGTCATTCCTGGACATTTTAAAAATAAAACAATAGTTATTTTCATGTAACTTAAGATGTACACTTGTGTTAGCCCCCAAAATAAATAAAACTGGAGGTAACAAAAATAAAGGGATCTCTACTAAACAAAAAGATCATGCCAGTAAAAAGATATTTTACAAAAATCAGATGACATTGAGTAACCTAACTAAATGTTGTGCTTACATTCCTGATAACTGCAACAGTTTAAAGATTTACAATTAAGTCCTTATCCTCTCCAGTCTTGTTAGACTTAGTTAGACCTTTTTATGGGAACAATCTCTCAGCTCTTCCACCTCCTGGTAAGAGATTATTAATTCCTATCAGCTTCATGATATTCATTGACATGTTCCAGATGCTATTTATTTTGTACTCATTTTTTTTATTTCTTTCATAGAACAAGACTTTTACCCTTAGAAAATAATTTTTTACTGCTTGCCCAACCTTACATCACCCCCACTCTCAGCTTGAAGCAGCAACAGTGGTCATCAGCCTTTTCCTTACAGCAGTAAAAAGTCCCTAAAATTAGAGGGGTCATAATAAAAATTATAAAAAGATAGGTAAGTTGGGTTAAATCACAAAAATAAGGGCCAGTTTGGGTCCAGAAAGTTGGAGGCAAATGACCTCTGAGAGATTACAATGTTAATGCTTTCAGAGTCCTTCCTCCATCCTTATAAAGAACATGCTCCTGTTCTAAACTGTTGTTAAGTCTCTCCAACAGGTTCAACTTATGAGAGAACCAATCCCAAGAGACCACTGATTTCCAACACCCATTCAATCAGAAGACTATGTCTACATCAAATTGTTCCCTAAAGGACTAACACCTGGTGGAAATGGAGGGGACTTTACTCACAACATGGACTCTTCACATCTGAGTCAAGACAACAGAAAAATGGACAGCCCTCAGACACCACAACCACCATCTAAAGATAAGACTAAAAAAAGTTAAAAATGTTTTTTTTCTCTTGCTTGAACTGTCAGGAATAACTCCATGCTTAGTCATTCAAATTTTTGAGATTACCAAATGGGATAAATTCTGTGTTATGGTTCACATCATTCCCCAGGTGTACTATTATGATAAAGAGGAAAGAAGAAAACATATGGGACTATATCTAAACAAGTGGTCCCTGGCTTAGTTCCACTCCTACTGGGAATAGGTATAGTGGGCTCCACAGCTGTAGGAACCACTGCCCTGATTACTGGGAACAAGAATTTCAAAACTTTAAGTAGACAAATAGATTTGGTCTTAAATATGTTAGAGATAGAATCTAGTCTGTTAAGCTAATGGTGTTGCACACTCACTATAATCACCTATACACCACTAATAAATCAATGATTGGATTATGTACAAAAAAACCAGTGGGGAATAGGATGGTTTGAAAGATATGACTCCATGAGAATGTTATAGGCCAGACTCTAATGGAAATGACTAAACAGACTCCATTTTGCTCTGAGACTCCATGTTATGTAGGAAATAACACCACGCCTCTGTGCCCATCATCAGTTACTTGGTGTGGCATGTTAAATAATATACATTGGCAACTCCTATGTAGTAAAGAATTGCTCTCTTTTGATTCTTATTGCTCCTAAACAATGCACCATGTGAACAGTGATTGTGTGAATGTTAGTAACCATTCTTTAGTTTGTACCTAGGTAAGGGTCATTTTGACCCACTTCTCCCTCTGTCCATAATCTCATGATGTTAATATGTAATTTTGAATCATAGCAACAGACACTTATGATTAATGTGATTTTTTTGTATAAGAATCCCTACAACCCTGTGCTTGGGGCTGTTCTCCCAATAGCCATTATTGGGGGCATTGTGTGAGATATTCAGCTGGCCAGCTTAATAAACACTCTCAAATTTGGACTTTTCATTGGTGATAGGTCTGTTCTTAAGTTGTGCCCCATAACACTGAGGTTCCCTTATCCCCTTTTCCACATACTTTCTCATGCTTCCATGCCATTTCATCCACATTAAACCTCTACCTGTAAATCCCATTAATAAGTCTCTTTCTGCTAGGAAATTTTTCTAGTACCAACTCCAGAATACTTATAAACCTGCCCTAGTCTACAAGGATTGCTGTAACAAAATATCACAGACTGGGGGTGGGGCTTCACTAATGTATTTTCTTACAGGTCTGACAGATTTCCAAATTAAGAAGCCAACAGGATCAGTTTTAGGTGAGGTCTTCCTCCACAGCTTCAAAATGACCACAATCTTGCTGTGTCCTCAACTGACCTTGTTTGTAAACATGCACCTCAAAGCATGCATGAGCTCTCTGATGTCTCTTTATGAAAGGACACTTAATAATATCATGGGATCTGGGCCCCAACTTTCTGACCTTATTTTACTTTCCTATTTCTTCAGAAGACCTATCTCCAAAAACTGTCACATGAGGGGTCAGGGTTTCAAAATATAATTTGAGTCCCCTGAAGGCTCTTAAACACTTTGAACTTATCTTCTACCACCTGTTCATAAAGTGATTTTTCAGATTCCCACTCACTGCTCTTTTCAAGGTAGGCATGGGATGGCATAAGCTTATAACCCTAGTACCTTAGGAGCCTGAGGCAAGAGGAAAAAGTTTGAGGCCAGCCTCAGCAACTTAGTGAGACCCTGTCTTAAAATTTTAAAATTTAAAAAATTAAAATACTAGGTATGGAGTTTAGTGGTAAGGTGCCCTTGGGCTGAATACCCTAACCACAAAAAATAAATAAATAAATAAATAAATAAATAAATAAAAAGAGAGAAGGTCTATGTATATCCTATTTCTTTAATGTTTTATACTTAATTTTAATCTTAGACCTTAGAGTTTATGAAACTAATTACACATTCTCAGTTATTCTGTCAGCTCCTGTCCCCAGGATGATTAAAACATCCTTTGGACATTCTGGGAATGGTGACACCAACAAAATATCAATTACTTGGGAGACTGAGGAAGGAGGATTTCAAGTTGGAGGCTAGTCTTGGCAATTTAATAAGAACCTGACACCAAATTTTAAAAAGTGGGTGTAGCTCAGTGGTAGAGCACTACTGGGCTCAATTCCCAGTACAAAAAAATTATTTCATGGTAAAGCTCTAAATATAATTTATCTGCTTCTTTCTTTCACTTAATAGAATGCCTTAATACTGAAATTATTAAAGATCTGTGCTAATGAGCAATTTAGTTTCTAAGTCATTTAAAATTATGAAGAGTGGGGGGACAGTTTGGTACATGCCTATAATACTGTGACTCGGAAGGTTGAGGCAGGGCAATCACAACTTCACAGCCTCATGCATATTTTGGAAGAAACTGCCTTATATAAGAGACTGTCTTTAATTTAAAAAATAAAATAAAAAAGCTAAGGACATGACCCAGTGTTACAGCACCCCTAAGTTCACTTCCCAGTAAAGCAAAATTAATTAATTAATTTAAATATAAAGAAGAACATATTTCATTCATGAAGAAAAAAATAACAGTATTAATGGACTTACAATTTATTGATAAAAAGAAGTGTAAGAAGGAATGGAGGGAGAAAACTGGTAAACTAAATGCTTCAAGTGTTCAAAATCAGAAGATGTTAATAAGGAATACAATAGCCAGACAGGATAAATTTCTGATACAAATGTATTACCAAATTCTAAAGTAGTGAAACTTGTAATTTTCAATGGTTTGAATAACACTGTAAATTGGGGAGCAAAGAACTTGATAGAGATATCTGAGTCCCCAATAAAAATGGAAGAGTTGATATTTCAGTGTCCTTAGGCTAACCAGTGAGATTATTAACATGGAAATGTATTAACAGATACAGAAACACAGAGCAGGAGGAAAGAGACTCAACAGATTCTCTTCTGAATTATTCATACAGTGTTAACCACAGTAAATTTCAGAGAATAGCAAATATTTTAAACAGTATTGTAAGTTCTGTAAATATAAAGAATACAAAAATAGGGCAATCAATTCACCCAACCACCATGCCAAGCACCAACACCATCACTGAGGGACCCCAGTGAACCCCTGCAACAGGGATGGCACCTTCACCAGACTATGGCAGTTGCTGTGCAAGCTGGTGGGTGAGTCAGGCCACCTGCACCGCTGAGGTAGCAAGCAGGCACCCAACCCTCCTGCCTTGTGGAGCTAGGCAGCCTGAAGCCTACCTGCCCAACCATCAGGCCAAGCACACAGATGCCATCGCTGAGGGACCACACCTGACCACCAAGTCAAGATCTGTTGGTATCATGGAGCAAACTGACAGACCATCCAGCCTGCCTGCATTGCAGAGATAGCCAGAGGCTTCTTTATAGGCTGGTGCAAGCATTTTGAATTACTCCTGAGGGCGTGGCCACCACCATTGGAAGGGCAGCTCCCTTCCTGAGACACCTACAGGAAGTTAGAGGACTTTTGACAAGACCCAGGAGTCGAGAAGTTATTGAGATACTCGGGACCAACTCAGAGTCACTGGGTGAGTCTCTCCCACTGGTCAGGCTCCCCAGATGGGGCAGTAGTCTCAAAACACAGGGAACTTCATGGAGAAGAGTGGCTCAGTGAGACTCCCTTGATGGAGCCAAGAACCCAGTCAACCCGGAGCATTGCAGAGGAGGGCCAAACAGCAAGAGGCTTCGACGAAGAGTGAGGGTCCAAGGCCCATGCAGTAGCTCCAGTCTCCAGGAAACACAGCAGAGGAGGGCTGCTCAGAGAGAGAGTCCCTCACAGGGATAGGCTCACCAGCCCAGGCGATAGATCAAGACCCCTGGGAACATCACAGAGGAGGGCTTCCCAGTCCAGGTGGTAGTTCTGGACCAAAGGGAACTGCTCAGAGGAGAGCTGCCCAGTGAAACTTCCCCACTGGGTGAGTCTTTCCCGCTGGGTGAGGCTTTCCCACAAGGGCAGTAGAACCTGAGACACATGCCCAGATCAGACATTCCCAAGTCTGCAGTCTAGTCCCCATTTGGCTGAACATTAGTAACAAGTGAAGATGCCTTTGCCCACTGACAGTGAATATATCCCACTTGAAGGCCACCACCCCTAGAGGGGTAAATTTCTAGTGGAGCACCGCATTATGAAGTTCCTCCAAGACTTCAGGCTACTGAAGACTGAGAGGTGAGCTTTGGAAATCTACAGAGACAATATTAGTCAATAGAGAAATTCTGCAATATCCCAGAGTTTCTCCAATAGAGGGGTAGATACCAGAGCAATATGAGAAAACAAGGGAAGAAAATGTTCCAAACAAACCTAGATGGTATAGCAATAAAATCCAATGACAGCATGGCAGAAGAAATGTCAGAAAGGGAGTTCAGAATGTACATAATTAAAATGATCAAGGAAGTAAATGAGGAGATGAAAGAGCAAATGAAGGCAGTGAATGACAGAATGAAAGATAAAATGCAGGCATTGAATGATTGCACCAATCGACAGTTAAAAGTTAGTCAGAAGAGATAAAGAAGGACATTTCATAGTGCTTAAGGGAAATATAAATCAGCAAGACATAACAATCATAAATATCTATGCCCGAAACAGTGGCTCATCCATGTACCTCAAACAAACCCTTCTCAATTCCAGAAATCAAGTAGGACACAACACAATAATACTAGGTGATTTTAACACACCTCTCTCACCACTGGACTGATCCTCCAAGCAAAAATTGAACAAAGAAACCATAGATCTCAATAGTACACTAAATAATTTAGACTTAACAGATATTTATAGAATATACCATCCAACAAAGAGCTGATACACTTTCTTCTCAGCAGCACATGGATCCTTCTCTTAAATAGACCATATTCTATGCCACAAAGCTAATGTTAGCAAGTACAAGAAGATAGAGATACTACCTTGTATTCTATCAGATCATAATGGATTGAAATTAGAAATAAATGACAGAGTAAAAACCGGAAACTACTCCAACACCTGGAGATTAAATAATACTCTATTATATGTTAAATGGATAACAGAAGACATGAGGAAGGAAATTAAAAAATTCTTAGAGGTAAATGAGAACAAAGAAACATCATATCAAAATCTCTGGGACACTATGAAAGCAGTACTTTGAGAAAAATTTATTTCATGGACTGCATTCAATAAAAGAAGAAAAAAATCAACAAATTAATGACCTAACATGACAGCTCAAAGTCCTAGAAAAAGAAGAATACATCAACAACAAAAGTAGTAGAAGACAGGAAATACTTAAAATCAGAGTTGAAATCAATGAAATTGAAACAAAAGAAACAATAGAAAAAATTGATAAAATAAGTAGTTGGTTCTTCGATAAAATTTAAAAAATTTATAAACCCTTAGCCACACTAACAAAGAGAAGGAGAGAGAAAACCCAAATTACTAAAATTCAGAATGAACAAGAAAATATCACAACAGACACAATTGAAATCCAAAACATAATTAGAAACTATTTTGAAAATCTATACTCCAACAAAATAAAATCTCGAAGACATCAACAGGTTTCTAGGGACTTATGAATTATCTAAACTGAACCAGGAAGACATACACAACTTAAATAAATCAATTTCAAGTAATGAAACAGAAGAAGTCATCAAAAGCCTACCATCAAAGAAAAGTTCGAGACCAGATGGGTTCTCAGCTGATTTCTACAAAACCTTTAAAGAAGAGCTCATTCCAATACTTCTCAAAGAATTTCATAAAATAGAAGAGGAGGAAACCCTTCCAAACTCATTCTATGAAGCCAATATCACCCTGATACGTATACTATACAGAGACACATAGAGGAAAGAAAATTTCATACCAATATCCTTAATGAACATTGATGCAAAAATTCTCAACAAAATCTTAGCAAATCATATACAAAAATATACTAAAATGATAGCATACCATGATCAAGTGTGTTTTATCCCAGGGATGCAAGATGGTTTCAACATTCGGAAATCAATAAGTATAAGTCACCATATCAACACACTTAAAGTAAAAAATCACATGATTATTTCAGTAGATGCAGAAAAAGCATTTGATAAAATAGAGCATCCCTTCATGCTCAAAACACTAGAAAAAATAGGGATAGTGGGAACATTCCTTAATATTTTAAAGGCAATCTATGCTAAGCCCATGGCCAATATCATTCTAATTGGTGAAAAACTGAAAGCATTGCCCATAAAAACTGGAACAAGTCAGGGGTGCCCTTTTTCACCACTTCTATTCAACATGGTCATCGAAACTCTAGGCAGAGCAATTAGACAGACCAAGAAAAGTAAAGGGATACAAATAGGAAAAGAAGAATTCAAACTATCCCTATTTGTTGATGACAACAACAGAATGTATCAAAAACTTTTACCCTAGGTAAATGTGTGATTACACAAATGGTATGCCTCTGCTTAATGTACAGAGAAACAAGATGTATCCCATTTGTTTGCAATAAAAATGAATTAAAAATTATACAAAAATATTGGTTAAAATTCCCAAGAGATTTTAAAAATGTGTGCAGAGTATCAACCTGAAAATAATTCAGGTATATATACTAATTTGTCTAAATCTTTCCCTTGACCTATAAAACCCAGCTGGCATAAGGTTACATGAGTTATTTTTGCTTCTGAATTCTTGCTGTTACATTATGGTGGAAACAGTAACAAAATGAGAGCTAGTCGAAAACATCACACTATATTACTGACTCTTGAACCACATCATAAAACTGAAAGAATTTGTATCCATGAATTTCCCTGTGACTACAAATGCAAACAAAATGCGGCAATTTAATATTTGTGTAAAAGAAGTCAAGAAAAATAATTACAAAGAAGAATTCCCTAAAATTACCTAGTTTATGTTTTCATTGGACAGAACTACTCACTGAAGGACATACTGACAGAGTATATGGCTATAGCATCCTGGCTGATTTTAAACACATCATAAAACAAAAGCTATGAAAAGTGATTATTTTGCTCTGCTGATTATAAAACAAGAACAAAAACCTTAAGGTGAAATAAACCATAGGAACTGTGGAACACTTCCTAAGGCTGATAAAAAAAGAGCCATTAATCTTATCACTATATTTACAAGAAAAAACATACACCAAAATTTGGTCCAGGACTATGAAACCCCTTGTACATTTAAAACTGTGAGAGGGTACAGAGCAGTAAAATGACCATGATTAGCTAAATGGGAACAATAAAGGCAGGAGTGGACTGTAAGAACAAAGGAGTCTACCAACACTTCACTTCCAAGGAGAAGTTTCTGGATAGCTGAGGGTGCAAAAGTTCTGAACATGTACATCAGGAAAAGCCTAGAACAACAGTTGACTGCCATGATTAAGCCAGGGAATAGGTACAAAGAAAAACTATTCTAATTTCTGTACCAATGTCACCTGATGGATAATGTTCAGCAGACAGCACCAGAGACACTGCAGGAGAGAAGAGTTTTGCTTCCATCTAGGGCACTGCTTGGCAGGTGTCTCCAGCACCAGACTACTGCTCTCCACCACAGCCCACAGCTTCCTCTGCATCCTCCCTTCTGAGACTACAAGTCTGTAGAACACAGGTCCTGCTGAAATACCTCCTATAAACTTGTGTCCCAGGTACCAGATAAGGTGGTGTTCTAGCCAATTCCATCAACACCCTTTCTCTGCTGTCCAGTGAGTCATAGACAAGCCCTTTCCAATGAGGCCTGAATATCAAACCCTGTGCAGGCTGCTTTTTTGGTTACTCAATCACAGCCCTAAAAGCACAGGTACACTGGCATCAATTACTATTATTTTTTAACAGTTCTTTACTTCTTACTAGGAGACAGCCTGTGAGAGTAATTCTTCATATTAAACATTCTCTACTCTCATTACTGTGGGATTTCCCTTTCCTCACTTGACCCAGATTAGCAGAATCCTGAACACTACCAGAAAGACAGTGGATGGCAATAAAATGATCTGAAAATACAATATGATTTTTGCTAAGCCAAAGCATCCATGCTCCCCTGAATTTGACTTTAACTGCTACATTACACAAATACTCCCTTCCTTTTGGAGAGAAAAGGGGAGTTTATCTTAGTTTCTTGGAAAAATTTTAAACAATTTTCAACAGGTATTCTCTGTTAAAAATTTACCCATTCTGATCTCAAAAAGTCACATGCCAAGGGTGACTAAGACTACTGAAGATAACATCAACCCAAACTGGCATCATTAAGTCCTTGACCTGGAAATTCACCTCACAGTCAAATTTTAGTAAAGAAGTGCTTCAGAGAGTTCATATACTGCAAGTCATTTGAATATTTTGTTAACTGAAGCACATGATATTTCCAGTGTCCCTGTTTCTCCACTATATATCTCTACAAACGTTAACACACATATAAAAGGACAAAAAAATCCATTGACAAACACCTTAAATTTAATCAAACAAGCATGATAGGCAGGCTAAATACAGAAATCCAAAAGGGCAGGGAAATTACTTAAAAAAAAAGAAAATCAAGCATTAAAATTAGAGTAAGGGTCATTTTTTCTTGTCAGTAACATATCAAATTGAACAGAATAAGAAAATTAAAAAGAATTCTGGGGGAAAAAAGTAATCACAGAATTCTAGGATCACAGGATGAAAACCAAATATATAAGCAGGCATTAAGGGATTCACTTAATTTGTTATATCAACTATTCAGCAGAAAACAATTTTAGAATAAAGTATCAGTAAATGACACTAAATAAACAACACACTTTTGTTGCTGTGATAAAATATAATACAATGAACACATGAAACAGTGGTAATTGCCAGAAAGACAGTCTTTGTCACTCAAGAGAATGTGCTTTATTTTGGTGTTGAGCAGGAAGGTAATGTTGTAGAGGAACAAATGTACTTTTAAAGACAGCAAAAGTTTTAATAATGTCTGCTGTCCAATGACATTCTTGTCATCTCTCTCACCTGAGTCTAGAATGAAAATGCATTTTTATATTCTTAGAATGAACTCAGACACAGTCTGAGAAAAATAAATACACACAACTTCTTCAAGAACTAGGCTCTTTCTCTACCAATCTGGAAAGAAATTGATAAGAACCCCAGTTTTGGTTTGCCACAGAGATATTTACATGGCTGTTAATTTTGTTCTTTCCTCCCTCAACATCCTACTTCTGAGATTTTAAGGTGTGTGTGTGTGTGTGTGTGTGTAACTCCTTCTATACTGGTTAAAACATTAACCTTTTATCACAAATTGTCTAATGAATTCAATAAAGTTTTAGTAAGCTTCTAAATTGACTTCTTAGGGAAGCAGGTCCCCACCATCACTTCAAATTGGGTATCTGATGCTGGGCTTGGTGGTGCATGTCTGTTATCCCAGCAACTGAGGTTGAGGCAAAAGAATCACATGTTTAAGTCCATCCTAGGTAATGGAGACAGACTCTGTCTCAAAATAAAAAAATAAAAATGGCTGGGGATGTAGTTCAGTGGTACAATCCCACTGGGTTAAATTCCCTAATAGAAAAACACACAAATTTAGTATATCTGAAGCCAAAACACTCAACATGTCCTCCCTAAACTTTCAAACTGCCTTTTGTTTCTTCCACTGGCATTTTTGAAAATCTCTTTCTGTCACTATCCTTCACAATTTTTCCTAGATTGCTGTGATGAACTTCAAGATGATCCTAATTCTCACACCTTAATAGGATACTGGATACCTAAACAACCAAATGGTCTCAACATCCTTACCTGTGCTCCCTTTATATCTGCCTTAATATAATATGCCTTAGCATAATACAGAAGTAGATAATAATATAGTACAGTAGAATATAATGTAGCTATAAATTACTGCAGAATTTTCTACATCCATTTCTAGTTATCTTTGGTTCATGAAAGGAGAAACAGTTAAAATCACTCTATTCAAAGAGAAAAGTCAATACTATTAAAATATTTTAAAATATTTAAAGAAAATTCCTCAGGATGGTATTTATAATGCTTTTTAACTCACTATGTACCCTGTACTCTTTTTATTGAAAGTAGAATTGTAGAGACTTCCTTTATGTGTTCCAAAATTCACTCATATTTGAGTGTAAAGTTGAAAAAGGATTTTAAAATCCACTCTACTTATCAAAAGACAAAGAATAAAAACATGAAATATTGCATCAAGAACAAAGAACCTAGAGATAATAAGCCATTAGCTATAGTACATATTATAATATAGACCCAATTAAGAAAAGGGGGGTAAATGACTGTAGAGTCATAAACATTTAAGTTAAAGTCTAGTACTGTTACTTTATTACTTGTGAAACTGACTTGCTTAATATTTAAGATGAAACTTAGTGATTGATATTAATATTCAGGTGCCATGAAAACCATTATTTGACTCTTGACCTCTGAGTCAGCCTGAATCCAGGTAAGGGGAGGACTTCTCTAAGGAGCTTTGTAACTCTGGGTCACATGACCTCCCAATCAGGGAGATTAATGAGACTACTAGAGGATTAAAAGCCAATCAGTGCACCTGCCACAAAGAGGAGGGTCATTGAAAAAGGGAGACATCCCTGATGCTTCCAAAGTAAGCCACCTCATCAAGGAGATCATACCTAGCAAATGGCACTAAAGGAGTTAATAAGTTGCTCTCAAGTTCTCCATGAGTGTTCCCTATGGGAACTCAGTTGACCCTTAACAGCAGATAGGAACAAGGTCTGTTTAACTTGATCTTGAACACCTAGCAAAACAGTTAAAACCAAAACACAACAATTCCTGGGCATTTAAAAGAAGAAACAATAGTCAAATATATCTTAAGATGTACACTTGTGTTAACCCAAAGAATAAGTAAGACTGGAGACTACAAAAGAGATTCTTAGGCAGGCCAGAGTGCCTGATAACTATCAAGAGAAACAGCAAGAGTCAGAAATTTTTGGACATTTAAAGGCCTACAGATCTTTTAAACAGGACCATGCCCCAAATACCCAAAGCCAACACCTGCGATTCATTATTGACAGCACTGACTTCAAAACTATGCTCCCAACTAAATCCCTTCCTAATTTCCTTTTAGCAGGAATGAGACACTTCATTCCTCATCAGCAGGAAGAACCTACAGAAGAAGGGCCATTGTCCTACTCTGGTATCTATAAAAACAAAAAGGAATGAATATTGGCATCAGATCTGCCACTTTGCTGCCACTATTATTCTGCCCCTCCACACCAATTTACAACCTAGATTGTTAGCCCAAGAACTTCCTAGTCAACCATTGTGTCAGCTTGTTAGCCCTCAAAATTTCTCATCAGTTGTTCATCAGATTCTTTTTTTAATTTATTTTTATGTAAACAAATGGAATATATTTTCTATCTGTTTGTACATAGAGAAACAGCATACCATTTGCATATTCATACATTTACATAGAGGAATGATGTTTGATTCATTCTGCTAATTTTTTCTGCCCCCCCAACCCACCCACCTCTCTTTTCCCTCTATATAGTCCCTCCTCACTCCATTCTTGCCCACCCTCCCACCCACCATTACATGTCATCATCTGCTGATCAGTGAGATCATTCCTCTTTTGGATTTTTGAGATTGGCTTATCTCACTTAACATGATATTCTTCAATTTCATTCATTTGCCTGCATATGCCATAATTTTATTATTCTTTATAGCTGAGTAATATTTCATTGTATATATATACCACAGTTTCTTTATCCATTCATCAATTGAAGGGCATCTAGGTTGATTCCATATCTGGCTATTGTGAATTGAGCAACTATGAACATTGATGTGGCTGTATCTCTGTAGTATGCTGATTTTAAGTTTTTTGGGTATAGGCTGAGGAGTGGGATAGCTGGGTCAAATGGTGGTTCCATTCCAAGTTTTCTAAGGAATTTCCACAATGCTTTCCAGAGTGGCTGCACTAATTTTCAGTCCCAGCAGCAATGTATGAGTGTACCTTTTCCCCCACATCCTCTCCAACACCTATTGTTGCTTGTATTCTTGATAATCACCATTCTAATCGGAGTGAGATGGAATATTAGTGTAGTTTTGATTTGCTTTTCTCTTATTACTAAAGATGGTGAACATTTTTTCATATGTATGTTGATGGCTTGTAGACCTTCTTCTGTGAAGTGTCTGTTCATATCCTTAGCCCACTTGTTGTTTGGGTTATTTGTATTCTTGGTGTAGAGTTTTTGATTTCTTTATAGATTCTGGAAATTAGTGCTCTATGTGAAGTATGAGTGACAAAGATATTCTCCCACTCTGTAGGCGCCCTCTTCGCAATGCTGATAGTTTTCTTGGCTGAGAGAAAGCTATTTAGTTTGAATCTATCCCAGTTATTGATTCTTGCTTTTATTTCTTGTGCTATGGAAGTCCTGATAAGGTAGTCTGATCTAAGCCAACAAGTTGAAGATTTGGACCTAATTTTTCTTCTATAAGATGCAGGGTCTCTGGTCTGATTTCAAGGTCCTTGATCCATTGTGAGTTGAGTTGTGTGCAGGGTGAGAGATAGGGGTTTAATTTCATTCTGTTGCATATGGATTTCAAGTTATCCCAGCACCGTTTGTTGAAGAGACTATCTTTTCTCCATTGCATATTTTTGGCACCTTTGTCTAGTATGACAAAATTGTATTTATTTGGGTTTGTGTCCACGTCCTCTTTTCTGTACCATTGATCTATCTGTCTATTTTGGTGCCAATACCATGCTGTTCTTGTTACTATTGCTTTGTAGTATAGTTGAAGTTTGGTATTGCGATACCCCCTGTTTCATTCTTCCTGCTAAGGATTGCTTTAGCTATTCTGGGTTTCTTATTCTTCCAGATGAATTTCATGATTGCTCGCTCTATTTCTGTAAGGTACGTCATTGGGATTTTAATTGGAATTGAATTGAATCTGTATAGCACTTTTGGTAGTGTGGCCATTTTGACAATATTAATTCTGCCTATCCAAGAACATGACAGATCTTTCCATCTTCTAAGGTCTTCCTTAATTTCTTTCTTCAATGTTTTGTAGTTTTCATTGTAGAGGTATTTTACCTCTTTGGTTAGATTGATGCCCAAGTATTTTATTTTTTTTGAGGCTATTGCAATTGGAGTTGTTTTCCTCATTTCCCTTTCACCTGTTTCTTTGCTTGCTTATAAAAATGCTTTACATATATGCGTGTTGATTTTATAGCCTGCTATTTTGCTGAATTCATTGATGAGGTCTAGAAGTTTTCTGGAGGAGGTTTTTGGATCCTCTAAAAATAGAATCATGTCTTCTGCAAATAGTGACAGCTTAAGTTCCTCTTTTCCTATTTGTATCCCTTTAATTTCTTTAGTCTGCCTAATTGCTCTGGCTAGAGTTTCAAGGACATTGTTGCATAGAAGTGGTGAAAGAGGACATCCCTGTCTTGTTCCCATTTTTAAAGGGAATGGTTTCAGTTTTTCTCCATTAAGAATGATGTTGGCCATGGGCTTAGCATAAATAGCCTTTACAATGTTCAGGTATGTTCCTACTATCACTATTTTTTCTAGTGTTTTGAGAATGAAGAGGTGTTTTATTATGTCAAACGCTTTTTCTGCATCAATTGAAATAACCATATGATTATTTTCCTTAAGTCTATTGACATGATGGATTACATTTATTGATGTACGAATGTTGAACCATCCTTGCATTCCGGAAATGAACCCCACTTGATCATGGTACACAATTTTCTTAATACGTTTTGGATAATAAGGTTTGGTAATATTTTGTTAAGAATCTTTGCATTTATATTCATCAAGGATATTGGACTAATATTTTCTTTCCTTGATGTGTCTTTGCCTGGTTTGGGTATGAGGGTGATATTAGCTTCACACAATGATTTTGGTAGGGTATCCTCATTTTCTATTTCCAGGAATACTTTGAGAAGTATTGGAATGATTTCTTCTTTGAAGGTCTTGTAGAACTCGGCTGAGAATCCATCTGGTCCTGGGCTTTTCTTGGATGGTAGATTTTTAATGACTTTTATTTCATTGCTTGATATTGATCTGCTTAAATCGTCTATTTCCTCCTGGTTCAGTTTGGGAGGAACATCTGTCTCTAAAAATTTGTCAATGTCTTCGGTAGTTTCTATTTTGTTGGAATACAGATTTTCAAAGTAGCTTCTCATTATGTTCTGTATCTCAGTGGTGTCTGTCATGATATTTCCATTTTCATCATGTATTTTAGTAATTTGAGTCTTCTCTCTCCTTCTCTTTGTTAGTGTGGCTAAGGGTTTGTCTATTTTGTTTACTTTCTGAAAGAACAAACTTTTTGGTTTGTCAATTTTTTGAATAGTTTCTTTTGTTTCAATTTCATTGATTTCAGCTCTGATTTAAATTATTTCCTGTCTTCTACTACTTTTGCTGTTATTCTGTTCTTCTTTTTCTAGGGCTTTGAGCTGTAATGTTAGGTCATTTAGTTGTTGGCTTTTCATTCTTTTCTGGAATGTGCTCCATGCAAAGAAATTTCCTCTTAGTACTGCTTTCATAGTGTTCCAGAGATTTTGATATGTGGTATCATTATTCTCATTGACCTCTAAGAATTTTTTAATCTCCTCCCTGATATTTTTTGTTATTCTTGTTTCATTCAATAGTATATTATTTAGTCTCCAAGTGTTGGAGCAATTTCCCTCTTTTATTTTGTCATTGATTTCTACTCTCAGTCCATTATGATCTGATAGAACACAAGACAAGATCTCTAATTTTTTGCATTTCCTAAGGGCTGCTTTGTGGCATGACACATGGTCTATTTTTGAGAAGGTTCCATGTGCTGTTGAGAAGAAAGTGTATCCGCTCATTGATGAATGGAATATTCTATATATGTCCATTAAGTCTAGGGTATTGATTGTGTTATTGAGTTCTATAATTTCTTTGGTTGGATTTTGTTAGGAAGATCTATCTAGTGGTGACAGTGGTGTGTTAAAGTCACCCAGAATTATTGTGTTGAGGTCTATGTGATTCTTGAAATTGAGAAGGATTTGTTTGATGTACAGGGATGCACCATTGTTTGGGGCTTAAATATTTACTATCATTATGTCATCCTGATTTATGGTTCCCTTATGCAATAAGAAATGTCCTTCTTTATCCCTTCTGACTAACTGTGACTTGAAGTTCACTTTATCTGATATAAGGATGGAAACCCCCACTTTTTACTGAGTACATGTCCATGGTAGGTTTTTTTCCCATCCTTTCACCTTTAGTCTGTGGACTTCTTTTTCTATGACATGAGTCTCTTGCACGCAGCATATTGTTGGGTCTTTCTTTTTAATCCATTCTGCCAGTCTATGTCTTTTGATTGATGAGTTTAGGCCACTAACGTTCAGGGTTATTATTGAGAAATGATTTGTATTCCCAGTCATTTGGCTTATTTTTGGTTTTTAACTTGGCTTGGTTTCTCCTTTGAGTGGTTTTTCTCTAAGGTAGTTCCTCCCTTTACTGACCTACATTGCTGTTTTTCATTTCCTCCTCATGGGATATTTTGTTGAGAACATTCTGTAGTGCAGACTATTTGTAAATTCTTTTAACTTTTGTTTATCATGGAAGAATTTTATTTCATCTTCAAATCTGAAGGTTATTTTTGCTGGGTATAGGATTCTTGGTTGGCAATCATGTTCTTTCAGAGCTTGAAATATGTTTTTCCAGGCCCTTCTAGCTTTTAGAGTCTGGATTGAGAAGTTGGCTGCTATCCGTGTTGGTCTCCCCCTATATGTCATCTGATGCTTTTCTCTTGCAGCCTTCAAAATCCTATCTTTAATTTGAATGTTAAGCATTTTCATTATAATGTGCCTTGGAGTGGATCTGTTATGATTCTGTGCATTTGGTGTTCTGTAAGCCTCTTGTATTTGATTTTCCATTTTATTCTTCAGGTTTGGGAAATTTTCTGATATTATTCCATTGAATATGTTGTTCATTCCTTTGGTTTGTATCTCTGTGCCTTCCTCAATCCCAATAATTCTTAAATTTGTTGTTTTCATGATGTCCCATTGTTCTTGGAGATTCTGTTCATGATTTCTTACCATCTTCTCTGTTTGAGCAACTTTATTTTCAAGATTAAATATTTTGTCTTCATTGTCAGAGGTTCTGTCTTCCAAGTGGTCTAGTCTATTGGTGATGCTTTCCATTGAGTTTTTTATTTGGTTTATTGTCTCCTTCATTTCAAGTATTTCCTTTTTTTTTTTTTTGAAAATCTCTATCTCTTTTGAAATCATCTTTTTCTTCCTGCAGGTGCTCTTTCAGCTTATTTGTATTATCATTCATTGCCTGCATTTGCTCTCTTATCTCATCCTTTGCTTCACAAATCTTCTTAATCATGTAGGATCTGAAGTCCTTTTCTGACATTTCTTATAACATACTGTCATTGGATTCTATTAATATAGAATCTATATTTGTTTGGATCAGTTCCTTTCCTTATTTTTTCATGTTGATCTTATATCCTCCCATCTAGCAGTGCAGATCTGGGGTATTGCAGATTTCCCCCTATAGGCTTATAGTGGCCCTATAGGTTTCCAAAACCCTTTCTTTAAGGGTAGAACAATATTAGCAGTGCCCAAATCAGACACTATGCAATCCTAGACCAAATAGCCCCTAAGGGGACAATAATAAAATTGTCATAATAAACAAAATGAATTCAAATATTATCTTTGGTAAAACATACAGACTTTCAATAAGGTCTGCAGTTTCTAATGGAGGACAAAGAGGATGCAGAGGGATGTAGAATGTGACTGTTAATGGGATAAGAAAAGAATATACAGAAGTTCTAGAAAATAGAAAGGGTGAGAGTGGAATCAAAAGAAATCAGAAATTAGCCTTCCAAAAATGTAGAAAGAGGCTCTGAGGGAACAGGTAAACAAAAGGAAAAGAAAGCAAGAAAAGTAAAGAAATAAAAACTTATTTTTTTAAAAAAGGAGAAAAAAGAAAATCTACTATATAACAGTCATATAGTAATGAAAACTCCCAGTGTTCAGTAGCCTCATCCATGAGAGATACCTGACAATGAGTTTCAAGCCTCCAGCAGGCATCGCAGGATGGAATTTGCCCCACCCAAAGATTGGAGCTATGGCTTCCAGGATTATCCAAGATGGCCACTCTGACTTTGAAATGTGTTGGCAAATGGGGAGCTGCAGCTCAGGGTTGGAAGTGGTCAGCTGGAGGTCCTGGAGATGGGATGTGGTTGGTCTGGCAGCGGTCCTGGGGGTCCGGTGTGTTTGGTGTTGTTGTGGGATCCTTCAGACCAGGTGCAATCAGTCGGTCTGGGGTCCTGGTGATAGGGTACAGTCAGTTGGTCTGGGTGTCCTGGTGGCAGGGAGCAGCCAGTCGATGTGAGGGCCCCAGAGACAATGAGTGATGGATTTGGCTGAGGGATCCTGGAGATGGGGCTCAGTCAGTCTGGCCAGGGGTCCTGCGGGGCCTGGCTGTTGTCTCAAAATGGCGGCAGCCACGTGTAATCAAACCTGCAGGTACTGTAACAGTGAACTTCCAGGCAGCAGCAGGCAGCTGGTGCTCCACTGGCAGTTGGTGATCAGTTTGCTGACTGTTGTCGGACGATCAGGAGTTGATCTTTGAGCGTTGGGTGATGGATAGGAGTTAAACAGGTGATGGACAGGTGAGAGGCAGGCAAATGGCCCATGATAGATGTCTGACAGTGAGCAATCTGCTCTCAAAAAAAGCGTTGATATGCTGGCAGACTGCAGGTCATCACAGCAGACAAATGGGTAAACACCAGCGGATCGATAAACAGCAAAAACTGCCTCACCGAGAAACAGATATCCTCTGCTTGAAACCAGCATTATGGAGCGACAAGTAACGCAGCCTCCCTCTAGTCCACCATCTTGGATCTGCCATCAGATTCTTATTAGCCCATGAAATTCCACTACCTAAGAATAGTTTCCCTGCCATTCTCTCTCTCTCTCTAACCCTTGTGGTCAGGCACTCTTTCTGTCCACTTCATTAAATCTCTTGGGTGAGTTCCCACATCAGGAGGGGTTTCTGGGTGCTTTCAGGTTGAATGCTTATAGATGTATTTGCCTTTAGGATATACACAACAAACTGGAATGAATCACCAAAGAATTACAATATTTTTTAATTCAGCAAATGTTCCATAGTATATTTCTGTTTGTGAAATATTCTTAAAATGCTGAATTTCTAAAAACAGAAAAGACTTCATGGTGTCCATGAGTAGTGGGGAGGGCAGCAGGACAATATAGGTGTGACTCAGAGGTCAGCATGAGGGGTATTTGTGATGGAAAAGTCTATACCTGAGCTATGTCATTTTTAATGTCACAGTGTAAACCCTGAGGGTGTTATATGTAAAGTGAGCAGAGGATATCTCTCTTTTACTTAACACAACTCCACATAAATCTACAATTGTTTAAGAATTAAATTATTCTAATTGAATAAATAAAACTTCAAATGATTGAACCATATTGAACCAATATATAATTGATTATCATTCTAAAATTATCCAAATTTTCCTTAGAAGTCTGGTAAAACAAGCATAAAAATAAAAAAGTGGAAACAATAATCACAAGAAGTATTTTCTAGGGCTGGGGAGATAACTCAGTTGGTAGAGTGCTTCCTTAGCAAGCATAAGGCCCTGGGTTCAATCCCCAGCACCACAAAAAAAAAAAAAAAAGAAGAAGTACTTTCTAGATAGTTCATAAAAATGACTTCCAGGAACAAAATGGTTTTACATCCACGTTATTCTCAGTAAATATCTTTTCACTTGAGTTCATTATACATTTCAATGGTACTTCACAGTGCACAATGTTCACATGAAAAATACATGCACATTTATTTTATATAATTTAATGAAGTTGAAATCATGTATTCCTTTAGAAGTTCAGGAGGAAAACAATAATATATACTTGAAAATGTTTAACCCTTAATATTTTAAAGGAGCTTGTAGTGATACAGAAAAATTTGTGTAAAAAGTGTTTCTTTAATTATGGTGAATTCATGAATAACTATTCAATTCACATATTCCATTTTACAAATTATTTCAATTCTTTTCTCACAGACTAAATCATTAAGCAAAAATCACAGATACACAAAATAAACTTTTTATAAGTAATGGAAGAGTTAACTAGAAGTAGAGCAATTTGTTTTCGTGCAGTAAAGCATGAAAGGAGGCATTTATAGAAACCTGAGGAGAAAAATGACTCCAAAACATAAGATACACATTAATTTAAAAGTTATGTTGTCAAACTATCTGATCATAATTGAGTTCAGACATTTAAAATGTTATCAAATGGAATCACTGACTGACTCACCTAAATCACCTTCACCTGACACAGAAGAGAGCCAATGCTAGCAACTTCCATCAAACCCAGATTAAGCAGTTTCTTAGTGTAGCAGTATTTCAGGATACAGGTAATGAATATAGTACAGTTAATTTTTCTAAAGCAGCTAGCAGCAAAACAAGTTCACTCATGCATATCCAGGACCCCACCAAAGAGAAGCATTAATATTTTTTTAAGAGCAAATTTCCGTGGAAGAAGATACTACCTAGCAGGCTTGGTAAATTTAGGTTGGAAATTCAGATTTAGATTGGAAAGCTCTTGCACAAGAGAGTGCATCTCCACTTTCAAAAGGTCATTTGAAATCAACAGATCCTCCCTATTTTACAGCTCACCTCTGTTTTCAAAATAGATGTCAACAGAGGGAGAAACAGTAGACTGGCAAAGCTGGGGACACTGAAAGTTTTACTCCATGGATTACACAACACCCACTTGGAATTGGGAACCAGAACTTTGGGGACATGGAGGAGAGGAGGACAGTGGAGAGGACTGAAAGAGTGGGTCGCTGTTACTGGCACTTGACATTTGAAGTTCACCAAATGTCAGTCATACTTAGATAACAAATCTGCAATGCTGAGACTCAGACACTAATTAACCCACCATTAATCAGAGTAACGGGATGGGTCTCCAGCATTCTTTGAAGTAGCAGAGGATGGGGTTGCAGTTTCAAAGATTTTTCTTGGCTTTGATCAAGAAAAATAAAAGCAGCAACATGACATGCATTAGCTAGCTCAGTTTCCCTCTCATGGATGTCTCATGGATTAAAGGCACACCACATTAATCCACCCACAGCCTCCAGACCTAGTAATGCTCCATCCTGACCTGGTGACTCTGAGGAAAAGGAAGGGACTGAGAAGCTCATGATGTCACGCCCTGGAGTCCACCCCAGATGAAGAGTCCACCCAGCCTATACCCACCATTTGCCACTTAGGTGGGGCCCCAGCATGTGGCCCCCACCCCCATCCACTCTGCCTGGCCCACAAACAGACCCATGCCCTCCAGGCGCACCAGTGTCAAGCACACACTGACTTTCCAAGAGCTCCCAGAACAATGGCAGTTGAAGCACCAGTAGTGCCCAATATCAGCCACCACCAGGGCTGAATTTTGTCACCCACCACTTCACACCAGCATCCCAGGTTTTGGTGCTGGGTCATGGCAGGGAGGGTCTCTGAAGCCTTCCCAACATGCTACTTTGGGGTGCACCATGTGCATCAAACCACAGAGGGTCCTGTGCCCTGGTGCCATAGTGGGCAAGGATGCAGCAGCTGCCCTGCAGGAGGTCAAGTTGCCTGGTTACTTCTGGTGGCCACCACCCCACTACCACCACAACCAGTGCTGAGAAGGAAGAGCCCTGACTCACTGTTGCCTCTCCTGGGTAGCAGCCACTGCTCCAGATTCAGGGTCCCTTCACACGTGCCATCTGTGCCAAAGCAGATGGCCCAGAGAAGTGCCTCCCACCCGGACTCACACCTTCCCATTTGCCTGAAATTTTGCACTGATCTGGCAGCAGGTCTAGGGATCTGGAGCAGACACAGAGGACAACTGCATCTCAGTTCTCTCTCAGGGTGGGGCTTGCAGGTCTTACTTGTGTGGAGAGGGCTCCCAGGTGCTGTGGGCCAGGTGGGACCCACACAGGTAAGGGAGGACAAGGAAATACTGTGGGTCTTGGCCCCGGGGCATGCGAGTTTGCCCCTGCATGTACCCAGGGAATTGTCCTGCTCCCACCTGCAGTCTCTGTCCTTGGTAGTGACAAGCCAAATTGCTGTAACTGTCAATGAGAAATTAACAAAAATGATTTTTTCATTCTTAACAACAAGAGGCACCATGGGGTCCAACCCCACCTTTGGAGAACAGTGACAGAGGATAGGAGAGCAGTGACTGAGATTGGGTGTCTCTGATAACCTCATAGCTGTGGCATGCCCAGAGCAAGGGAATGTTACTGTGCAATGACAAAGGGTGCTTAGCTGCTGCAGCAATGCCTTGCATGCGCAGGCTCTGTGCAAGAGTTCTATCAGTTCTGAACTTGATCTCAGGCACACAGCTCCAAGAAAGGAAGAAATTATTATGCTAGACAACCACAATATTTCACCAGCTCAACTTTCCAGGATCCTGCCTGCCTTATAGTAATATTTAACAATGGACTTTCTTGAGAGCTACACAAAGCTCCTATCATTGCCCTTTCCAACTGTGGATTGCAAAAACAGAAAAACTACATAGGTTGTACTAATTTCTGTAATTTTCCTGAATATAGACAATTGCATAGTCTTTAACCTGATAATGAGATATATAAATAAAGATTGCTGGCACAACTCCTTAGATCTGCATCTCCATCAGATAGCAGAGTTCCACCTGATCCCAGCTAAATCTTCAAGGTGTGTGTGAATCTTTATTTTCCAACCCCCTTCACCCATTGCATGATCAGAGAGTTTGGTTGCACCCACCCAAGTTCCCAGGAGTGGACATGGCTTTGATAATCTTTGTTACACTTGTAAAAATTCTGGTCATCTTCCAAAGGACTGTAAGATAAAAAAAAGGGGGGGGGACTGCAAAAACAGCCCAATCAGAAATTTCTAATCTGTCATAAAGGATTTTTTATGCTAATCAATGCAGATCTAAAACAGATATATCTGGAAGCCCAATTATGGGTCACCTCCCAACCCAAGGCCAAAGGAGAATGAACCATTCTCATCTGCAGATGCAGATATCTCCTTCATGGATGTTTCCAGTTCAAACAGAAGCTCCTTCCACAAATACTTTCATGCTACTAGAGGGATTAGATTTGATTACTACTGAGGATGCTCAAATATGCCTCTCTGGGGAAGTTTATAAAATTCTTACCCAAACTCAAGAACTTCTACTGAAAAGTAACTTTGGTTTAATTTTGCCCTACTCTCACAGTGGTAAAGAAGGAAATCTATAATTCCTGATGTGAATGATTCTGATTACACTGGCATAATATACATTTAAGTTTGGTCTCATGTGACTTTAATTCTCCCCCAAAGAATCCTCCATAGCTCAATTAATTGCCATTTCTTATATTACTGCCCAATAACCCCTAAAGGAAAGGGGAAATATAGGATTTGGTTCCAGTATTATAGCAGCATGTTTGCCTATTACTGAAAATAGATGAAAATTAACTCTTTTTTTAAAATGAGCAGTCAATCACAGGTTTATCAGACACCAGTGCTGATGTAACAGTTTTACCTGTCTCAATGTAGCCTCATGCATAGCCCTTTCACAGGGTCATCCCCTAGGGCATTGGAGGAAATAATAAACAGGTGTCTAAAAGTCTCTATGGTTGCAATTCTTTGCCCCTTTCAACCCACAACAAGTTATTACTCATATTCAATTATACATTATGGTTATTCGCTTTCCTACAAGAGACAAAGACATCTTACACAAGTTACAAATGACTGTGGAGTTTACTTTTTTATAGGGGTCTCTGTGGAATTGACCACCTTGCCATTAAAGTGAAAGGACACCACTTCTGTCTGGGTAGAACAAAGGTCATTGTCTAAGGAGAAGGTAGCAGCTGCACAGGCTCTCATTGAAGATCAGTTAAAATCGGGACATATTGAACCTTATATCAGTCCATAGAATACACCTATTTTATCATAAACAAGAAATCAGGGAAATGGAGATTATTACAAGACTTAAGAGAAATAATAAATGTATACAATATATGGGTCCACTTCAATGTGGATTGATTGCCTAATTCTAATTTAATTCCTCAAGGTTTGTCTTTATATTTAGTAGATTTGAATGACTGTATTTTTTTAACTATTCCTCTCTTTCCTGATGATCAAGAAAAATTTGCCTTCACAGTTCCTGTTTTCAATCATCATAAGCCTGCTGATAATTATCAGTGGTAAGTTCTTCCTCAAGGTACGTTCTGTAGACCCACATTATATCAACATTTTGTGAATACAGCTCTTCAGCTTTTCTGACAATTATTCCCATATATTTTTGTTTATCATTACATGGATAATATTTTGATTGCTGGGCCAATACTTACAGAACATAATTTAACTAAATTAAAACACATTCTATATCAATCTGGCCTCTACGTGGACACAGAAAAAATTCAATGACAACTCCCTATTAACAAATTAGGACATAAAATACTCTGATTTTATTGCATTCTTCATGTTATAAAACTGACACTTTCTTCCAAATTCTTCTTAGTTCATTTACAGCAAATATTAAGGCATTTTAATTTGGCTCCATCATATATTTCTTTAACTACTGACATGTCACCTTTTTTTTTCAGCTGCTGAGAAAACAACATAATGCCACCAGTTTTTTGCAGTTCACCCCTTCACTCAACGCAGCTCTTCAGCATGTTATTGAGAAGTTATTTACAGCTCTTATACATAGAATCTCAACACTGAATGCTTTTTTATCTCTAATAATCTTTACAGGAAAGCCTTATGCCTTTACTGCATTTGTTGTCATTTATAATAAAATTTTGTTTGTAATAGAGTGGTCATATTCTCCTCACTTTTCAGGAAAAACTGTTCTCCCTTATGCTGACATATATATATATCCAATTTATCCCAGATAGTTGCCATGATAGTTTATCTCTTACAGGAACAGATATTCATGTACTTTATCTAGTTTATAGAAAGTTACATTTAAAGTATTTACAATTTTCTTCATAACTCAGCTGTCTTAACTACTTTTTTAGCTCCTATTGCTTTCAATGTACCTCAAGTTGAGTGCATTTTCTTGTGTCAAGTCTCTAATGTTCCTTCTATAATCTTCTCCATTCCATTTTCCAGTGGGATTACTGTCTATACTGATGGAGGAAAACAACAGGGTTTATTATCTATACTCACTAATAAAAAATGAATTGATTATTACACATTGCCTCAAGCTTCTCCTCATTGAGCAGAGTTAGCTGCAATTATTTTGGCTCTTCATGTTTCCCACAACATTAAACTTTATTACAGATTCTCAGTATATAGCCAAACTGATACCTCATATTTCCTCTGCAATTTGGTCAACTCATTTGGACTCTAATTTGTTATCCCTGCTTATTACTCTTCAAGCCCTTTTACAGGATTATACAACTCCAGCATTTCTTCCTCATATATGTAGCCACACTAAGATTTCTGGACATCTCACTGGAGGAAATGCTCATACTGATGCTTCTATAAAATAAATTTATCATCTCTTTTCAGATGTCATGTTATCACACCATTTTTTTCATCAAAATGTTTTTTGTTTACTGAAAACCTTTTCTATTTCCTCTCAACAGGTCCATTTCAACATTAATAAATGCTCTCATTTCAAACTCTTTTGTTTTCCCACTTGGGAAACTGTAAACCCTCGAGGTTTACATTATAATGCCCTTTGGCAAATAGATATAACTCAACACATTTTTCTCCTTTTCACCCCTATTTCTTTTTACATGTTACCACAGATACATCCCCAGGTCTTATATGGACCAGTGCACATTGTTCAGAGAACGTCTCAGCCTGTATCTCTCATGTGCTCATTTGCACTGCCACCATGGGCAAACTTCATCATTTAAAAACTGAGAATGCCCCTACTTATACCTCTAGTTCCTTTACTAAGTTTTGTAATCAATGGAATATAATTCTAACCTGTGGAATTCCTCCCAATCCTACTTTAGTTGAACATGCACATCACACTCTTAAATGCGCCTTTTAAAAGAAAGCAAAAAAGGGAACATAACCTTGCTTGTGTTCATAATACTCTCAATATTTTGTTCACAACAAGTGCTCTTAATATACAGTATGAAGATACAGCACATTGTTGGTCCTATGAATTGGACAGGTATTTTTCCCCTAAGGAACCCCTACCAAAGATTTAGGTAAAATACCAAGTTCCACCAGATTTAAATAGCAGGACCCTGCACCTTTAATTACATGGGGAAGGGGATATGCTGCTGTTATTACTCCTACAGGTTCTGTCTGGATTCCTGACAGATGTGTGAGATCCATCAATCATTATGAGTTGATTTCAAGGACATCTCAATCTGATTCCCAAATTCTATTTGACCCTGGCTGAAGAGGACCCTAATTCAAAGAAGAAACATTCAATAAGAACAAGAGGCCCAAGAAACCCTCAGTCTTCTAGTCATCTAGTGACTTGGGGGGATATAAATATTTTAACAATATCTGCTCAACAATTTCTAGCCAAGATGGATTTAGAATGTACCCTGGAAAATTTGGTACAGTTCCGTTTGCCAAAATTTCCCAGAATTCCACAACTATGCTGACAATTATTGTTATTTCTGTGTTATTGATTCCTTATTGTTGGCACCCCAGTACTTAGCAAAAATTGTTAATTCTTCTGAAATTTGTATTATCAATCTATTCTTGATAATATGGTGGCAATTGATTATTTACTGAGGTTACATCATAAGGGATGCCAGAATTTAATAATGTGTTGTTTCCATTTAACTAATAATAGTAAACCCATTTAAAGGGAATTGTATCATCTTAAGGGCATTGTAAAGAAGGTGCAGCAAGATGATGGAAGATGGAATTTTTTTTAGATTGGATAACCTCATGGCTACCAAATTTTACATAGATCAAAGAGCTTTTCATTGGAGAATGTTTATTGATATTTGCCTTATTTTACTCTGTTTTTTTAAACCAATGTTTGCCTTGCTTTCTCCCTCCATTTTCCTTGAACAGAAGACAAGTCATGTCTATTCTAAAGGCCATACAAAACAAAATAGGGGAGTAGTAGTGATTTCAGATCAGTCAATGTTTAGAGGAGCAAAAGTCCTTTCAGTTGAGCAAACACCTCATAACACAATAGGTGCTCCATTTGAATGACTTAGAAATGCTCTGCAACTCCTTGGTCTTTGAGGCATGGAGACATTATATTATTATAATAACCTTTGGTCCTAGTGGACTCTGATGAGCAAATAAGTTTTTGATCTGGACATGAATAAAGATAGTGGTACTATGTAACCTAGTGTAACCTGATATGGCCCTGGAATACATAATAAACTGGACTAGCTTTCCCATGAGAGCCACTTCTTGCTCTTCACTACCCTTTGTGCTTGCCTCTTTATTAGCTCTCCCCTTAACATATATTGCTGGACCCCAATTAAACTTTATACATCACCCTGCACAAGTCTAAACAGGAAAGAGTAAGTGGGGAAACCGAGGCCTGACAACAGCAGTCAAGTGGAACAGATGGATTAGGAACTACATCTGACCCCAATCTCATCTTTGCCCCCTTCTCTCACTTTGATAGAAAGGAGACAAGGGTTAAATGCAGCACAAAGGAGCTCTGGTCTTTGATAAAATATTGATGGCGACTAAGGAGCACTGGCTAACAGCCCAGTAGTGCCCTTTCCAAGACCCAGTTGTCCTGAGGATATATGAATGCAACTGGACATAGGGAGATGTTGGGAACTTAAGACCCCTTGTTCTTCTCGACCAGTGACAAGGGAAGGGGACACTCCCCAACAAGGTAAGACCAGGATAGGTAGGGCCGGATGACCGTCCACTCCCAGCCCTCTGGGCAGAGGACAATCAGGGAGACCAGTCACAGCAGGAACTCATTTATTGAGGAAATCACACAGCTTTCATGTAGGGTGGGGGCTAGGCAGGAACCAATCAGCTTAAAGGTCAGCAAGGCATGGGAGGTTCAGGCAGGTGAGAGTCCCATAGGACTATATGGAAAGCACGAGCTGATCATATTCAGAGAACTGTTGTTAACCAATCCCTGATGGTGGTCCAATTTATCATCATTAACTATTGAAACCACTTTTGAGGTCTTGATCTTCTCACTCGCCTGGGAGTAAGGAGTCAGTCTGAGTTATTTAACGTGTCATTAGTCCCAACAGGGAGAGGCTATTTTTACTTTCTGTTTCCAGCCACATGGGTTTCTTCAATCTAGCAAGATTATATGAAAACCTAGGGGCAAAAAATAAGCAATACCTACTAAGAATTGAGCACTCACCATGGCCCAGTCTTACCCATTGTAGTGCCACCTTACCCATGATGACAGATAAATGTAATTGATACAGATGGGAACACTGAGGCTTACAAAGCCAAAGTATCTTTCCCATGGTCAGGAGCTCAAATCCTGTACTTTGTACCACTAACCATCTCTGCTTTTCTCAGAGATGGGGTGTGGAGAGATGTACCAGGGGAGCAGATTGGGGCTTGGAGGAATTGGCTCTGTTCTTTCAAATTGAAAATTTTCTGCAAATTACTGGCAGTTTGCATAAAGTTTTGAGGCAACTGACTTGGAAATTGGAAAACCACATCAGTATATGATACAGTATAAGAGATCAATGACATCACTGCCACTAAGGGAGAATGTCTGGAGAACCCTCTGGGAAAATATTATTCCACAATCATCCTGGGGGAGTAGAGCACTATTATTGTCTCTATTCTTCATTCAAAGAAACAAGGCCAAGAAATTTTTAAATATGCAAACCAACTGTGTTGAAACCAGAATGAGAATTCAGATCTCCAGTGTTTTGCTCTAAGACATTTTTCCCACCTGGCTATGCTACATTTTACAAGACCCATCAGATTACTATCTTGAGGAGTGTTCAGACTACAGCTGTAATCAAAGAAAGAAAAAAAGGAGAGAAAAGAAAATATTAGAGAAACCCCTTTATTTTGCTGGGAAGAGCAGCTAGCCAGGGCTGGACTTTTTCCACCCAAAAGACTAATCTTTCATCTTAATTTTATCCTGCTGAATATTGCTTCAAAAAGTGAACATTTTATGTAAAATGTATACATACAATGTATATATATAATGTCAAGGTTATATGAAAAATTATTATGAGGTCTTTCTGGCACTTATGCAAACTGCACTTTATTGATTTTGGTGATATATAAGAAATTCTCTAGCTTTAAAAAAATTGTACATATTGTGATTTTATTCATTCTATATATTCAATTCTGTTTTTAAAAATGTTAATATTCTGGCCTTCAGAACTCCTGACCCAATAGCGACCAGCCCTCAGGACCCTGCAACAAATAGAAGAAAAAGTAGACCCAAATCTCCATCATGTTTGCTTAGGACCAGACTTTCTGCAAGACTCCCAGAGAGCAAGAAATAAAAGCAAGAATCAGTAAATGGGATGGTTCAAAGTATAAAGCTCTTTCTCAGCAAAAACAAGAATGTGAAAAGAGACCCTATGGAATGGGAGAAAATCTTTTCCACAGGCACTTCAGATAGAGCACTAATCTCCAAAATTTATGAAGAATTTAAAAAATTTTACAACAAAAACACAAAGAACATAATCAATAATTGGGCTAAGGAACTGGACAGACACTTCACAGAAGAAGATATACAGGTGATTAATAAATGTATGAAAAAGTGTCCATCATCTCTAGTTATTAGAGAAATGCAACAATTTTGTCTCACTCCAATTAGAAAGGCAATTGTCAAGAACACAAGCAGTATCTGTTGGTGTGGATGTGGGGAAAAAGGCACACTCATACATTGCTGGTAGAATTGCAAATTGGTGCAGTATGGAAATTCCTCAGAAAACTTGAAATGGGCTCATATTTTGATCCAGCTATCCCACTCCTTAGTTTATGCCCAAAAGACAAGATCAGCATACTACAGTGGCACAGCCAGAGCAATATTTATAGCTGCTCTATTCACAATAGCTAGATTGTGGAACCAGTCTAGATGCCCTTCAATAGACTAATGAATAAACAAACTGTAGTATATATATATACAGCAAAATATTACTTAGTTGTAAGGGAGAATAAAATTATGGCTTTTGCAGTTAAAAGGATGGAATTGGAGAATATTGTGCTACTTAAAACAAACCAATCCCCCCCCCTAAAAAAAGGCTGAATATTTTCTCTGATAATGGATGATGATATCTTACAGGGGTTTTGATGAGTAAGAGGAGAATGGAGAAACTTTAGATTGTGTAGAGGGAAATGGGATGGTGCTGGGTGGGGGAATGAAAGAGGGTAAACTGAGACAGACATCATTACCCTGTGTACATGTATGATTAAATGAATGCTGTGAATCTACATTTTGTACTGCCATAGAAATGAAAATTTGTACCCCACTTGTGCACAATGAATCAAAATGAAGTCTGTAAAAATAAAAATAAAAACAAAATAAAAAAGTGAATATTCTAAACTTGTACATTTACCTTTAAAAATTCTGGGCCATATGCCAGGCAGAGCGGTGCCTGACTATAATCCCAGAGACTTGAAGGACTGAGACTAGAAGACAGCAAGTTCAAGAGCAGACTCAGCAACTAAATGAGTCCCTATGAAACCAACTTTGATACTATCTCAAAATTACAATAAAAGGGACTAGAGATGTATCTCAGGGGTTGATTACCAATCAGTTCCATCCTCAGAATCAAAAAATAGGAGGAATATATTCTAAAAGGCCATGAAGTAGAGGACTGTTACTCCATGAACACTGATGCATTATTGTTTTAAAAATGAGCTGTGGTTGTTTTCTACTTTCCAGAATAAGAAGTTGAGAATAATAAATTTAATTAGAGAGGAGAGGGTTTGCAAATAAATGATAACATGGAATTACAATGATCACTGAATTCACTAATATTATCCCACTTGTTACAATGTAGAACCCAGGTATTCTTATTGTACTCCATGAACCATCCAACTCACTTGGAAGCAGAACTGGATGTGCACTCTCAGGCTTGATCTGGACCTACTGAATCAAATCTGTACTTTAACAAGATCTCCAAGTGATTCCTATGTAATTTAAAATCTGACAGCCACTAAATAATCCCTTCATGACTGTTAGAAATTTTTTAAGCATGATAAACATCACTCTTCTGTGTCATTTCTTCCCCTCTCTCTTTGTTCCTCTTATGACTCATGAGATAAAAATAAAATTTTTCTAAATAATAGATTTATAAATTTATTTTTAAGAAAAACATGCATCTTTCTGAAACATTTACAGAATCACCTATTTATAAATTGATCCACTCTGTTCTATCATTCCAGATGTGGAACACCTATAGAAATTTAAATTGTTCAACAAACATATGATTCATGGTAACTTTGAGAGAATATGTGATTAGTATGCTCACAGATTTAAATACTTAGGACTTAATGAGCTAAAATGCAAAATAATCTTCATGAAACTATAGGGAAAAACATGGAAAATATTAATATTTATATAAGTAACTTTCCTTCAATAAGAAAAATAGATGAATGAATCCTATAGAAATAAGCAAAGAAGATGAACAGGCAACTCTCAAAAAATAAAAAGGAAAATAAATGTTTGTAAAAGGGACAAAGAAGTTGAGCCCTTCAAAAATGAAAATGAAAGTCATAATGGGCTTTCTTCATGGTATCACTGAATAGGATCCAAGAAGTTCACCCCAAGGGGAAATGGAAATCTCAACTTGGCCCTGGCAGGTTCTTGACTTACACAATAGAAAGAAATTTCAGGGCATATCAGAAGAAGCACAGATATTTATTTAGGAAAACAAGGAGATTATGTAGAAATGTAAATAAGAGCCAGATATACATTCAAGGGGAGAAGGGGTGCAGGTGCTTGAGACTGAGATCCATTTTAGGGGTAATGGACTCATCTTTTTAAAAGAAATTTTGTAGATAGTGAAATGAGAAGTGGTAAGTGGTGGGGAGGCAAGGGGATATCTATCTGTTGAGCTCAACGCTTAATCATGGAACATGGGATCCATTACAGTTGCCTGCTCCTCTCAGTATCTATGTTAATGTCTTCTAGTCAACACATAATGTGTAGAATATACTGATGAGTCTCTAATAATATTTTCCCCTTCAGTTTATTTAGTCTAAAGGAAATATTATGAAAACTAGTAATATATATGAACATTAATTTGATGCATAATACTCTAAGATTTAAGTTCTTTTAAATAATTTATTTCTGGAGGAGAATAATCTCGGGGAGTAAAGATGAGGATTCTCCTAACAGCTTCTCATATTTAATTTTGCAGTTTCTTTGTTGGTTTTCTTTCAATCTATCCTTGTTTATTCTGCCTTTACCTCAAGGGGTATGGAATCAAGTTTTCATGTTCTTATAAAATTTCAAATGTGAATATATATTTTGTAGTAAACTAGTAAAGAGTTTTTTTTTAAAGCAGGAGGTGATGAATCTAATAAGTCACTTGTTACCTAACTCATTAAGAAATGTCCCTAATAGATTCTCAGTAGGTTCCCTGAGAAAAATAATCCCCAATACCATTAGAAGGCAAGTTAAAATATGAATGTGTCCACCTCTGATTATTGTATGTCATTCAGATGCAAACAATGGTCCCCATTCCCTATCCTTGGGGGGGTGTTACTTACACCTGGACCTGTGAGAACTCTCCCCTCCAATTGCTCAGTGTTTCACTCTGTTTCCTGCCATTATCTAATTCCAGACTTACCATCAGCAAAACCCCAAACTTGCTGAGCAGAAACTCTAAGTGTATAGCCAGCAGGCTATGGTTTAGTAGATCCTCCAGGTGATTCTACAGCAACTCAAGTTTGATCACCATTGGTGGAAAGAAATTGCTTTCATTCTAAATTTTCAGGAAGTGTTTATCAGACACTTTTTTCCATCCCTGGTGCTAGACAAGAGAGAAACAACTACAGTAATTATATGACAAGCAATAATACTTCCTGGAACTTATGAGGAGGAATCTTGAACCTTGAGGAACCAGGAAGAATGTTCCAGGAAATAATGTCTAAAGTGAGACCTAAATATTTATTGGTTCATGGATGGTTCATGGACTACAACAGAATAAATAAAAGTGAATCAACAGTCAGAACAAAGGGTGTTTCTGGGGAAGGAAATGACACATGCAAAGTGAAGTTTGAATTTTAACATCAACAACAGAGTACCATGAAAGATTTTAAACAGGGGATTACCCAATACAAAACATCTTTAGAAGCATAATTCAGACAATTCACTGGGTTGTGGCTAGGCATGAGTGAAAACTGAAGAGCTACTAGGAAGTGATTGATGTAGTTTAATTAAGAAATTACAGTGGCAACTTGGATGGCAGAGAAGCAGCAGCTTAAGGAGTTGTTTAGTAGATAGGACATGTGTGATTTTGATCAGCGATGTCCCACAAAACCTCCCAAAACTCCCTGGTACAATGTTCAGAGGCAGGGTTTTCAGGAAGTGGTTGGATTACGAGGGTGATAATCTCACCAATGGATTAATCCATTCATGTATTCATAGCAGAATAAAATTTTGGGAGAACTGGAAACTGTAAGATATGGGACAAGAAGGCAGTAGGTCCTTGGAGGTCTGTCCTTGAGGAATATAGCTTTAATCTGACCCACCTCCCCATATCTATCTCTCCCCTGTCCCTCACCTTTATTGCAACTATGAAGTGATCAGATTTGTATCACTACATACTCCCTACCTTGATGTTATGCCTATTAAATGGGGACAAATCATAAGTCAAATTAAATCTTCCCTCTTTTTAGTTGATTGTTCAGGTAATTTGCCAGAGCATTGTATATCTTAATTACATAGGACCCATAAATAAGAAAGGACATTGTTGAGGGTGCATCCTGTTTTCCAGCTTAGAAGAAGGCATTTCATTTCTGTACAGAAAGATCATAGGTGGAAAGAATAAAATAAAAGAATGATGTGCAGAATACCCTACTTCAAATTTGATTATATTAAACTTCATGTGTCTGCTGGACATCCACACACAGAAGGGATCATAAGACATGTGGATGTTGAATATAGAGCAGAACAAAACAAAGAAAGAACTTTAAGCAGTCTTCAACAGCAAAGTTTTCAAAAAGTTAAGGACTGAAAAAATGACCTTTATATTTCATGATAAAGGTGTCCTCACAGACCTTTGGAGAGAAGTTTTTGTGGGAACCTGAGTAAGCTCCTGGAAAATAGGGGAACAAGGATGTGGTAGTGATGGTGATACCGCTGTTTACCGGTGACGAGTTCTGCTCCTTCTAATGTTGAAGATTGAACAGTAGAGAAGCACGCCAAGGCAAGCATATTAAGCAGGTTTTATTTAAAGGTAATAATACAGATTTCTCCCGGCAGGAAGAAGGGGGCCATGGCTGATGTTCTAAAAGTCCCAAGAAGTGAGCACACCCTACATCTTTTATAGATTAAAGTCTCTTTTGTTCTCCAGTTCTCTCCCCCACTTATCTCTCCTTCCTGCCTATGTGACTAGGCCTGGTTTTGCATTAACTGAGAATCCATGGGCAGGGGTAGGGCCAGGGTGATTCAGGCAGATAAGAGCCCAGGGTGCATTAATTAGCAGCTCCTTGCTTGCATTCCTTGATAAAGGCAGGTAAATTTGGTAATCAATGGGCAAAGGAGATCCTTGACATTCCATTCTTCCAGAGGCAGATGGCTTCATGGCTTTATTTCATCGAATTGACCCGATTCCCTATTTCTATACTAACTACCTGTCCTTAATTCTGGCTTCATTCCCCCCTTTAGCTTTAGGAACTCCTAACTGCTGTAAGGAAAAGAAAGGGGGCACCGATCATTGTGGCTGCTTCTATGCTGAAAGGGTGCAGCAAGGGGCAAGCAGTTTGGAGTTCCTTTTATAAAAATCGTGTCAATCAAGGGGTCCAAGGTAGAAGTCTGGTTGCAGAATAGCAGGTTGTAAAGTCGTCTGGGGGTGGGTGCTTCTATGATAGAAGAACAAAAAGACATGAGTACTGAAATGAGATAAGTACAAAGTAAATGTTGCAGCATCTGAAACATGCCACTGAGTATCATGAAAATGACAGAAGTCAATCTCTCACCAGGAGGTGGAAGAACTGAGAAATTGTTCCCATAACTACACCTAGTAAAAACTAGAGAGGACAAGACCTTTATTTGGGAACTTTAACATTGTCCAGGTTATCAGGAATATAAACACAACATTTAACTCTTAATGCCATAGATGTCCCCAGAAAATATAGTTAAGCTACTTAATGTCATCTGATTTTTGTAAAATATCCTTTTACTCGTATAACCTGTGTTTAGTAGAGATTTCTATACTTCTGTAACTTAGGGATAGATAGTCATAGGAACAAACATAGATTAAGTCTACCTGTGTAGCTTAGGAAGGTCTGCAGGCCTTAAACTGACTGAAAACTTCTGACTCTGGCAATTTCTCTTGATAGTTATCAGGCACATTTGCTGAAGAATCTTTCTTTCATTTGTAGCTTCCAGTATTTATTCTAGTGGGCTAATACAAGTGCACATCTTAAGTTACATTTAACTATTATTTCTTTTAAATGCCCAAGAATGGCTATATTTTGGTTTTAATTGTTCTGCTACATGTCTAAGATCAAGCTGGTAAAATTGACCTGGTTCCTGTCTTGTTAAAGAGTCAGCTGAGTTCCCACAGGGGTCACTCATAGAGAACTTTAGAGCAGCTCCTTAGCTCCACCAGTGCCATTGGTTAGGCCGGTTCTCCTTGATGAGGTGTCTTCCTTTGGAAGCATAAAGGGATGTCTCCCTTTTTGCATGACCCTCCTTTGCAGCAGATGCACTGAGTGATTTTTCATCCTGTAGTCTCAACAATCTCCTTGGTCAGGAGGTTGTGTGACCCAGAGTTGCAACACTATTTAGAGAAGTTCTCGTGTTCGTGGGTTCAGGCTGACTGAGGGCAAAAGTTCCAAATACTGGTCTATCTTGCCTTCTGTATTTGATCTTAATCATCCACCAAGCCAGTCTCACAAATCATAAAGTAAGAGTACTGGGTTTTAACTTCAATGTCTATAATTTTACAATTATTTACCCTTTTATCTAACTGGAGTCTACATTAGTACTGGAAGCTACCACTATCTGTTCTATAGGTGATGGCTTATTATCACAAGTTACCTAGGTTGTGTGTTCTTGAAGCAGCTACTTCTGCAAAACATTAACAGGTAACAGTTTTACAAAATGAAATTAGCAAGAGTAAACATATATTCAGCTTGTATAATAGCTATCTTGAATTTTGACTGAGAACCACATTATATGCCCTATTTGAGATCACAGTACTTTTACAAGAACCAACCTTTTGACTATAACTTTAAATAAGCTGAAGTCTGACTTATTTTGGAGCCATTCTATTATGCAGTAGGGTGGGAGGTAGAGCCTTATCTCAGGTAAGGCATGGCTCTTCACAAATCTTAAGTGTTCTAATTCTGATGTTGATCTTTGCTTCTTTCTTAAATGTCATTTTAAGAAGTTTACATATACTGTTTCCTGAGTCTATATAAACTTTATAATTAACACAATTTAACATTGTATCTAAAACATGAATCAAAGAAAGTCAGAGAGAGCTTTTAATTTTACTTTTGTATGTCAAAGTGGAAAAATGTTTTCATGTTTTACAATATTAACCTTTAAACTAGTTAGGCTCTAACTTTTATAAATACATTTATATTTGAAATTCTTTATCTCAGTGTAAAAAGTAACAAATTTTACATATAACCTATTGATAGCAGGTCCTATAATAGAACATTAAATGATAGAAATAAATTCCCAATAAAATTTACTCTTTATAAGTTTAAGATTACCATTACAAATAAGTTTAATCTGGAGAATAGCAGAGCTTGATAAATTCCCTGCTTTAAAAACTTGTGTACCTGGAAAATATGAACACATTTAATATACAACTAGTGACCATTTCACAATTACCTTGACACTTTCATCTTATCAAATTTAGTTTTTAAAGAAAAATTTAGACTCTGTAACATAGTACAATACTCTAACAGTTGTTTAACCATAATTGTATAAATCCCTAATTATTAAGACTAATTGTTCTAAAGAATGAAACTTAATAGACATAAAATTAAGAGTAAATTAGTGTTTCAAAGAAATCCTTGTCATTTTACCATGTAGATTAAACTTTGGTTTATATCAGAACATTAGTATTTCACCTTAGGAAAAACCTTAAATAGCTTTAGCTGTCTCACATACATACAACCAACTTAGTTTCATGCAAAGTTGTTGAAACTTGCCCTTTATTTACACACAGAATTTCTTACCACTTACTTAGACCCTCATGTATTTCATCACACAAGCACTTTCTTACCCAGAAACATTTCCTTTTCCCTTTTACTAAATATATTTCCATACCCAGAAGATTTTATTTTCTCTTTCCTATTTGTTGACCCCTTTTTGTTCACATACTGAAACAACACTTATGAAATTTCTGAATTTAGATAAATTACTCTATTTTAATAAGATTAAATATTTTGTTATTTACAGTACTCTAATTGAAACACAGTTGAAACTTTTGGGACCATTTGTATATAGAATTGCACTTGTTAGGACATAACTCTTAATAATCTTGTTTTTAGTTTAGTGAGGACACAAACTATTTACCAACCTATGAAAACACCAATAATATTTAAGTATGTTACCCTATGGAATTTAAGGAGTTAAAAGTATTTGATGTTATTTAACAATTATCATTTTAACTTTGTAAATTAATCAGATGTCTCTACAAACACATTTGAGTAGTCCCATACATGTTAACTCTAATTCACTTATTCTGTAAAAACCAAGATATCAGACAAGTGTTCTGAACAGTATTTGCTGTCTCCTTCCTGTTGAAGAAAAGTCCTAGAAACAATTGATATTAGACATTTTATTAACATCAGCATTTTATTAGTTCGACCACCTAGAGACTTCTAAGATATTTTCAGACATTTTACATTTTACTTTTTATTAGTTTACCCAATTTAAACTGAAGTCTTTTAAATCACGTGAATTAAAACTATCTGGATCCATTTTTAAATTTTAATTTTGGGAGCACTCAGTTTTGATACAGACAAAACATGACATCAGACAGCACAACATACAAATAACACAAAATCAAAGACCTTGGAACTTTATAGGTGAATCTCCATTGCAATGTAACAGATGTTCAAAAACTCTAGTGGAATAAAAAATAGAACTGATCAAAAAATCGTGAGCTCAAAAAATATAGAATTAAAAATAAAACAAGAGTCTTGGAAAAATGATACGGCCGTTAATTACTTTAGTAAGGCACCATAAAATTTACTTTTGCTGGAGTTTACCTTTTTTTTCTCTTTTTTGTGGTGCTGGAGATCAAACCCTGGGTCTTGTGCTTGCAAGGTAAGTACTCTACGACTGGGCTATCTCCCCAGCCCTTGCTGGAGTTTAGGTAAGGCTCTTTATTACCTTTTTTTTCCTTGGGTTTGAGACCGGTCTCCTACTGAGCCTTTAGGCTTCCTTTATTTACATTTCAATGTAAGTCTTGACTGAGATCTGGAAGGATCTAAAAGGTTTTAACAGAAACCTTGTGCCTAGGGCATTTTAGCCATCTCATCAGGACAGGTTGGATGTCAAAGAAAATTATGAGACCTTATTTTCCATTACTTTTGAGAATGAAGCTACTTTGCTAAGTTCCTCACTGAGATATGTCTTTGGTTATTGAGCTGCCTATGGCTGCTTATCTAGGATTTTGTGACAAACAGGTTAAATTTTGCTTCATAAGTAAGATGAGGACAGGAGCTTGAAGTAAGGCCCCTTCTTGATATTCCTGGGGCAGAATATTGTCTTATGGTGGCTATATCCTGTAGTATTGAACCTGTTGGTGACATAATTAAGCTTTACTTTCTGAGATCTTTTAATTCCTATTAGCTAAGAAGTTTAGGAGTTTTGCAATGGCCTTTTGACATTCCTCCTAGGTGGAGGCTCGTGAAGGATGTCATTTACTTATTGGAGAACAATCACAGATGTTTTATCTCTGAATTTTGTTAAGTCCTTAGCTAAGGTTTGTCTGGAACAGGTGAGGGCCATCTAAATCCTGAGGCAACACTGTCTAGGTTAGTTGAGATACAGTATCTGGTTCCTCAAAGGCAAACAGAAATTGCCATTCAGAGTCTAGCATAGACGGGAAAAGTCATCTTTTAAATCTAACTTAGTAAACCAAGCAGTAGTTGGAATCCAAGATAAAATTATATGGATTAAGAATTACAGGGTGGGGGAAATTACTGCTTCATTTTTCTAAGATTTTGGACTAGGCAGTTTGCTTTTTAACTCCTAAAATGGGCAAATTGCATAGACTACTGCAAGTCATTAAAAGTTTCTATCAGTTTGAATGATCTTTAATAAGTCCTTTGTCTTGCCTATATGTTTCCTTTTCTTTCTTTTTGATGTCTATTAAAAAATGGAAGATGCAAACTGGAGAAGATCATCTAAGGAATGATCAGGGCCTTGTGCCAATTTTTGTAATTCCCTCTAAATGTTTGGAGCTGACTGAATAATGAATTTATACCTTAAAAGTAGGTGGCCATTTATGGATTCAGAATTCAGAGTGGTGTGTTTTCTTATTGCTTTCCTAAGTCTCTCCATGAAAATAGCAGGACTTTCCTGAAGGCTGTATTTTAGGCATCCTACTCATTATTTGAATCCCAGTTAGGATGGTTTCTGGGAACTGCCTGTTCTCTAGATGGTTAATAGCAAAATTTTCCAGGTGAAGTCATACCTGGCATAAGTTTTGAAACATCTCAATATTTATTAGGATCCTCCAAAAGCGTCCTTAGATTTATTTTGTCTGTCTTAAGTTGGGAAGGTCCCCTCGATTTTCCTCCCTTAGTGGGCAATTCCTCAAGGCTTTCTCCTCTCATGGTAGAAATTATTGATGTCAAGCATGGTAACATATGAAAGGCACTTTTCTTGATCATTTGCAATTTAGCAGTATGCAGGCTAGGGGTGAACCTGGCAATACTGTTGAGAGAGAAGCTCCCTTCTGAGTTAGAAGTATTAGGGATGTCTCCCTAACTTTGAGCTTCCTTATGGCCTAGAAAAACCCATCTCTCACTACCTGGCTTTGCCAAAGTTATTTCTGGCCTTCTTCAGCAAAGTGGTAGGGTCTTAGTTTGCCCTGTGCTATAGACCCTGGGAGGATTCAGACTTAAGGGCATTACTGCTTTTCTCCTGCCACTATAAACTCCTAATTATGAAAAATGATGACAACAGTAAAAAGTGTGACTTTTGCCTTTCTTCTTGCCCTGTAGAATAAAGGAATCTCCGGAGGGTGAGGGGACATCTGTTGGTTGTTAGGCATATAACACCCTTTACTTGGAGGGTCACATGGGAGGGGTTTTTAAATGCATCCCTCTTGCAGCTTAAAGAGAACACCATGAGCACATTAAGCATAGGAACAGCAATGGGGAGACGCTACTGTCTAGACTAGTGAAGGCTAACTATGTGAACAAAGGGAACCTGGGCATTTTTGTACTAATCATCCCAAGCTTTAATCCTACAGCTTGAATTCCTAATGTCTGACTGGAAAGGGAAGGGGAGCATCCAGGAGGGAGTGGATGTGCGGGAGTGTTGTGAACTTTGCGGCCCATACAGAGGCAAAGGTAATTGGTGCTTTCCCTCAGTGCCACTTGTCTACCGATCACTCTGGATACCCCTCAGGGCTGTCAGGAGGGTGAGTCTGGAGAACGAACCTTTGGGGTCCACCTGAGAGTAGCCCGGGCCGAGAACCCTGCAGTTGTTCCAACCCTTCCTCCACCTCCATGCATCCTGGACAGATCAGGACTAGGGACACTGTATACTTGTTGCAATTGCGCTCCAGGCCTGGACAGAAAAGTAGGAAACAGCTTCAGCAGAGTCCAACATGCCTACAGAGTAGGTGATTGGAAACTTGCCTGGGTCGGGAAACCTCTCACCCGAGTCTTAAGAATGGCGGCTGCACTAATTGCATTTAAGTAGCTGACGGGTGCCCATTTTGCCCTCCAAAAATAAAGAGACAGAAAGATGCACCTCAAACAGATATGGGGTGCGTGGAGAGAGAAGCTTACTTACCTTGGCGTGAATATTGGTGGGACCTCCAAATCTGATACCGCCGTTTACCGGTGATGAGTTCTGCTCCTTCTAATGTTGAAGATTGAACACTAGAGAAGCCCGCCAAGGCAAGCATATTAAGCAGGCTTTATTTAAAGGTAATAACACAGACTTCTCCCAGCAGGAAGAAGGGGACCATGGCTGATGTTCTAAAAGTCCCAAGAAGTGAGCACACCCTACATCTTTTATAGATTAAAGTCTCTTTTGTTCTCCAGTTCTCTCCCCCACTTATCTCTCCTTCCTGCCTATGTGACTAGGCCTGGTTTTGCATTAACTGAGAAACAATGGGCAGGGGTAGGGCCAGGGTGATTCAGGCAGATAAGGATCCAGGGGGTACTAATTAGCAGCTCCTTGCTTGCAGTCCTTGATAAGGGCAGGTAAATTTGGTAATCAATGGGCTCAGGAGATCCTTGACATTCCATTCTTCCAGATGCAGTCTCCAACTTCCAGAGGCAGATGGCTTCATGGCTTCATTTCCTCAAATTGACCCAATTCTCTATTTCTACACTAACTACATGTCCTTAATTCTGGCTTCAATGGCATATAAGGCTTTGGGAAGAGGCAACTTGCCACAGTGAGGCAGAAGATGGCAAGAAGTGTACAGGTGTGAGGGAAGTCTGTATCCTAAAGAAAGGTGCACCCAGAAGAAGGGGATAATGCTGAATTATTTCACTAAATTTTGAGTTTTTGAAATTCATCCATGCTTTTGCATCAATCAATAATTTACTCCTTTATATTGCTGAAAAATTGTCTACCATATGAACATACTATGACTTCTTACTCTAACTCCAATTAATAGATGTTTGTATTTATTTTGAGTGTTTGACTGTGGTGCACATTTACAGTTTTGTCAAGTATTTTCTCTTTTGGTATATTTTAATTTTTTTTTCCATGCTCTATATCTAGGACTAAAACTGCTTTTTCACAGAGTCAGTTAAATTTTTTTCTTACCATGAATTAAAATTAGTGGTGCTTAGCCAATGAATCAAATCCCTGTCTTCTTTTTTTTATTTTGAAACAGGATCTCACTAAATTGCTTAGGGCCTTGCTAAGTTATTGAGGCTGGCCTTCAATTTTGGATTCTGCCTCTGCTTCCAAATAATTAATTTTTATAAGAAAGTTAATAATAGTTTTCTACCTATGTTGTTGCAAATTATTTTTAATGGACAAATACTATTCCATGTGTACATATGATACCGCTCTTTACCAGTGACAAGTTCTGCTTCCTCAGGTGTTGAAGTATAATGCCGGAGAAGCACACCAACACAAGTAGAGTGGAAATTAAGTTTTATTAAAGAAAAGTAAAAGCAGACTTCTCACGGGTGGAAGAAGGGGACCCAAAGGCAGAATCCATGGGATGAGCAAATCTTGGCCCTTTTTTTTTCTGGTATTGGGGATCGAACTCAGGGCCTTGTGCCTTCCAGGCAAGCACTCTACCAGCTGAGCTACCTCCCCAGCCCAAATTTTGTCCTTTTTATGAGTTTTAGTCTCCCATCCTCTCCCCCTTATCTCTTTCCTTCCTGCCTACGGAATTAGACCTGGTCTTGCAGGTGAGATGTAAAAAGTGAAAAGCAGATGGGGCAGGGGGAGGGTCATAGTGATTCAGACAGGTAAGGGCCCAGGGGGCATTAATCAGCATCTTTCTGCCTGTAGTCTCTGACAAGGACAGGTAAATTTGGTTATCAAAGAGTTCTGCAGGTCTTTGACATTCTATTCTCTCAGGGCAGTTTCCAATTTCCAGAGGCAGATGGCTTCATGGCTTCCATTTCCTAGATCTGACCCGATCCTCTATTTCTACACTAACTGCCTGTCCCCAATTCTGGCTTCACATATACAACATTTTCTTTATCCATTCATCAAAACTTCAAGCTTTAAATAATCAGTGGGATATGGTGTGCACACCTGTAACACTAGTGGCTTAGGTGACTTAGGCAGGAGGATCAGAATTTCAAAACAAGACTCAGCAATTTAGTGAGCCCCTAAGCAACTCAGCAAGAACCTGCTTCAAAATAAAAATATAAGAATATCTGGGAATGTGTCTTAGTGCTTAATCATCCCTGGGTTCACTTTCTGGTTCAAAAAAAATAATTTGTGATGAATTTTGATAAATTTATGTATAGAAAATGACAAAGAGAAGGTAAATTGAAACAAGTATTACATATTTTAATTCTATACACATGAAAAATTTAAAAAATAATTGATATAATAAATATCCACAAGAGAGTTGCATAAGATTATTAGTTTTCTAAAATATTTCAAATTATTATGCATTCTTTCCTTGGTTTATTTCTTCTTAAAAATCATATGTAGGAACTCAAAACTATTATAAAAAACAAAGAAATAGCTTTTCTCTTTAGTTAGACTAAGTCCCTCCTGTTGCAGCATTTACAATTTAGTTGGAGTTTTAGTGGGCATCAGTAGATAGATATACATGCAAAAGTTAGTTATTAATCATTTGAAGTATGTTTTCTTACTGAGGAAATGAGACTTAATAGAATTAGTCAAGGTAATTGTTACATGGGAGTAAGTAGGTTGCTTTCAACTTAGGGATGTAGTTGTTATTATTATAATTATTACTATTATTACAACTACTCTGTAGGAAATGCTTCATGTGATCTCAAAACTCAGTATTGTAAAACATGATTACAAATGAGTAAATCTTTCAAATATAATGCCTTGTGAAGCCAAGAAAGTATAAAAAACATCATTCTTAGTAATGATAGAAGGAATAAACTGGAAAGTTATTATCTTAAAGACATCAAAATATCATTTATATTCTTGGCTAAATATATTACATATTGTACTTTGTCTAATTAGCCTGACCTAGCTATTTCCCACATTCACTAATGGCAATATATGGTTGCAAGGCAAATTTTTGCTCTAAATTTTACTTTTTCATGTTATCTTCCCAGTCCACTCTAAGAACACTCACACCATAGGCATATTTCTTGCTTGTAAAATTTACTATTTCCAGAAACTATGCCAATTACTGTTAACAAACACTGTGTTTATATTGCAAACAGAAAGAGTAGCCCTTGATTTCCATAAAATCACCCTTAGTGAGTGGATTTGTATTTATAGACACTGTGCAGAGTGTTAGCGTGTACAAGACTAACAAGAGTGAAAACTTTATTAACCCTCTGAAGTAGGGGTCAAGAGCTCTTTGATTATTTTTTTTAAACTGGAGTAAAATGAGAAAAGTAATCAGTTTGCAAAGATAACTGATCTAAAATTGACCAAAATTGATCCTCAAGATCTACACCTATATAAATTCTACTGAAAAACTTTTCTTTGGATATTTAAATGTGATGTGTTCTTTGTTGTATGTTAAAAAGGAAAATAAATGGTGAATTGATTTTGCCACAAATATTTGGCAAACTTGGAGTCTTTTTTAGAATTTTTGTAATTCATTAACTTAAAACCCATTCTAAATATTTTTTATTATATTTTGAAGTTCACTAAAGAAATACATTTATTTTACAATTTTGCACTCTTCAGTGTAGTTGATGTTTTTGAAGTATAATACTTTTGACCCATACATATCTGTTTTTTTTTTTAAATCCAATATTTCTTTGGTTCTTATGCATTTTCACATGTCTTCATCATTTTCCTTCTCACTTTTTTCTTTCTTTTTTCCTTTTTCTTTATGATTAAGGTTTAAATGGCTCTCAAGTGACTCAGTGCAAGAATTAGCTCATACTTTTTCTTTATGACACAAAAATAATCATTTTATACCTCAATTTGCCTTAGTTCCTCCTTTGAAGCTGTATAGACTAATCACTTCATTATTTTATTATATGCAGATATTCTCTTTAATTTCCCCAATAAGAGATTTTAGTAGGTAATTTAGAGTAATTATTGTCTTGAATTAAACAAGTATTTTTCAATATAATTTGCCTGTACTTGTTAATCCCACTGACTTCTTAGAAATCAATCCATCTCCCCACCATCAAATAAAATAAGCAAATTAAGTAAATGCAGTTTTAATTTTTTCCATATATGTTAAATTATTCTTATGTAACTCAGTAATTGAGAAATTCAAGCATGTAGGGGGAATATTACAATTTTGTCTAGTTTGTCAACATACAGTTTCTGGTTTTCTACCCAAAAATTAATTTTATGACATATCTGATGGTGTTTCCATGCTATTTTCAGAATTTTAGATTGGAATGTGTTGACATGAATTGAATGCCTTTCAATAGCAATACATGCCTAATTTTTACCATATTATTTTCTGGTATATTACCGAGCACTGCAAGGATTTAACAATCATTCTCTTGTAGATTTAGTGTCTTGCAAATAAAATAGATTTCTTCAGAAAAGTAACCTATGTATAGGCATTCTTTAATTTCCTCTCAGGGCCTTTTCTACAGCATTTTCCAAGTTAGATTCAGTTGACACTTATTATCCACCTCACATGATATTTGGTGATCTTTTGATGCAGTTCTGTGCTTTCATAATTGTCTGGTTGCATTTCTGATCAATGTAGTTTTGAGTTTACAAATCTCTCTGTGTTTATTCTGCTTACTATTCATTTCTGCTGATATAATTAATTGTTTAAATAATATTTTTCACATCTTTTCTGTGATGAATAACATACTGATATGTCACCATGACTTTCTTCACTTTCAAATTTTTTGAGCAGCTTTCATTGAATGTGTAGAGTATCAAAAAGAGATATACTTTTAAATGCAAGTAAAATGTTTGACTAAAAAATATATGTACAGGTTAGATGAACTACACTGGAAAAATTAGAACACATATAGCAATTTGTAGCTCTGTGAACCTGAGCAATTAAAATTTTCAGCCTCAGTTTTCTCTTATAAAATATAAATAGAGGAGTAGCTATGTAAAATCTGGTAGAAGAATGAACAAAGGTATGCCGAAACCCGGGAGCTCAGTAACACGATAGGTAAGTAATCAACAGGTAAAGTATAAAGTTTGAAAGAGGTTGCGAACCTGATCTCTAGACACATAAAACGGCTGTGAGCCTGAGTGTAAAGGAAAACAGGAAAGAGGCTGTGAGCCTGAGTTAACAGGAAAGAGGCTGCGAGCCTGAGCTAAAACAGAAGTATATGTAGTTCTTTGTCAATGTGTGATAAGCGATTGATGTGTGTTCTTGTCTTTTCTTTTGTTCTCCTTGTTTGGTTTGTGTGTGTAGTCTTCTTAAGTCTTAGTGCTAGTGGATTATTACATCATGGGAATGGAACTATCTAAGACTAGGATGCAACAGCCCCTCCGGGAACTGTTAAAGAGCAACGGCACTCCATTAAAGGCAAAGACAGCACGTACATTCTTAGATACAATAGAAAAGGTATCCCCTTGGTTTCTGGAGGAGGGGTTGTTAAACATACCTCAATGGGAACAGCTAGGAGAAGATCTGCACGTAGCAGACAAACAGGTATCACTCCCTGTGGGGACTCTAGCCATCTGGTCTTTGATTAAATCTTGCTTACAAAGTAAAAAGCCAAGTTCACAAAAATCTTTAGAAGAGGGAAGTCAAGTTTTAGAAGAAATTAAAGAGGAACAGTCATGTACTTCAGGAAGGAGAAGTGAAATAGGAGGGGGAAGTGAAATGGGTTCTGACTCTGAAGGGGAACTCTCAGGAGAGGAACTGGAACAAAGGGTACAAAAATTAAAATTGGGGAAGGAGCGCCCTCTGGTGCCTGTTACACCCTCTGCACCCCCAATGGATCTCCCTCCTGTTACTGGGTCTAGTAGACATACAGGATGGTCTACAGTACAGGAAGATAGCGTTTATCCAGTGTTTGAGGATGCACAGCAACAACGTTATCACCAACCTATAGATTTTAAGATGGTCAAACAGCTAAAGGAAGCTGTCAGTACTTATGGGCCTCAATCTGCCTTTACGGTGTCTCTGGTGGAAACCATGATGTCTCTAAATTTATTACCTCTAGATTGGACTAATTTAGCTAGAGCCACATTATCAGGAGGGCAGTACCTTATGTGGAAGACGTCTTGGCAGGAACTTTCAACAGATACTGCAAGGCGTAACGCAGCTGCAGGAAATCCACAAGTAGACAGAGATATGTTAATGGGAACGGGGCCTTATGAAGGGGTACAGGCTCAAGTTAATTATCATCCAGCGGTTTATGCTCAAATAGCAGTAGCCACAACTAAGGCTTGGAAAACATTACAAGGAACTGGAGACTTACAGGGACAGTTGTCTAAAGTTACTCAAGGAAACAATGAGCCGTATACAGATTTTGTAGACAGGTTAATGCAGACTGCTTCAAGAATTTTTGGGGACGCTGACTCTGCAATGCCTTTGGTAAAACAATTGGCTTATGAACAGGCTAATAAGTGGTGTAAAGAAGCAATTAGACCTTGGAAAAATAAAGATCTTACTACTTATCTGAGAGTATGTAAAGATATTAATGAATCTACAGGAAATAATGCGGCATTTGTTGCTGCTATAGACAGACAGACCCAGACACTTGCTAATATTGTTTCTCAGGGATTTGGAGGGAAATCTAAACCAGAACCAAGGAAATGTTTTAGCTGTGGACAAGCGGGTCATTTAAAAGCAACATGCCCACAAAAACCAGCTTCGCCTCATCAAGCCCCAGGCTTATGTCCTCGGTGCCAAAAAGGTCCACACTGGCTCAGTGAGTGTAAATCCGTTAGAGACAAACAGGGTAATATTCTGCCACCCAATACCAGGATGACAAAAAACGTGATGAGGGGCCCGCCCCGGGGCCCGCCACAAATATACGGGGTAATCCAACAAGTGCCCAGGCAGTGGTACCCCCCGACAGAGAAGGGGACACTGCCCAGGAGCGGAGGGCCACAACAGGAAGCGCAGGATTGGACATCTGTGCCACCTCCAGACTCGTACTAACACCTGATATGGGTGTACAAATGGTGGACACAGACTGGGATGGCAATATTCCTGCAGACTCAGTAGGGTTGCTCCTTGGCAGAAGTTCTTCTACTTTAAGAGGTCTTATAGTCCACCCAGGAGTAATTGACCCAGACTTTCAAGGACAAGTTAGGGCTATGATTTCTTCACCCAAAGGGATTACAGTCATTTCTCCAGGAGACAGAATAGCACAAATGTTAATTTTGCCTAGCCAACATTCTTTATGGCCTAGTAGGGAGACAACAAGAGGAGATAAAGGATTCGGCTCTACAGGTGGACCCTGGGCTAATTTTACTATGGACCTCCAAGATAGACCCATTATGCAACTAACAGTAGGGCATAAACCTTTTATAGGATTACTGGACACAGGAGCTGATAAAAGTATAATAAGTGAGGCAGTTTGGCCCAAAGGTTGGCCTGTAGTTACAGCTAATCAAAACTTACAAGGGTTGGGAGTGGCTCAATCGCCTAACCAGAGTGCTGCTTCACTGTCTTGGAGGGATAATGAGGGTCATTCAGGGGTGTTCCAACCATATATTTGTAAAATACCTATTTCTTTATGGGGAAGGGATGTCTTAACTCAGATGAATGCTAAGTTGACAACAAACATTAATTCTAAACCTGCAGCACGTATGATGAGAAAAATGAAGTATACAGAAGGTTTGGGATTAGGGAAGGAACAACAAGGGCCTTCACAACCCATCCCCCTTCCTCCTCCAAAAAACGATTTCGAAGGGCTGGGTTTTATGTAGGGGCCACTGTTATTCCACCTATTCCAATAGTTTGGAAGGATGATAAGCCGCAATGGATTCCACAGTGGCCCTTAACTATAGAAAAATTACAAGCGGCTCATAAATTAGTACAAGAACAAGTACAGGCAGGACATTTACAACGTTCTACTTCTCCCTGGAATACACCCATCTTTGTCATTAAAAAAAAAAAGGGTCTGGAAAATGGAGACTATTACATGATTTAAGGGCTATTAATGCACAGATGTTTCCTATGGGTCCTCTACAACGTGGATTGCCATTAGTCACAGCCTTACCTAAAAATTGGCCCACCATTATTTTAGATTTAAAAGATTGTTTTTTCTCAATTCCATTACATGCCAAGGATTGTTGGCGATTTGCTTTTACTTTACCTTCTCTCAATCATGCACAGCCTGATCAAAGATTTGAATGGACTGTATTGCCTCAAGGCATGGCTAATAGTCCTACGTTATGTCAAATTTATGTAGATAAAGCCTTAAAACCTACTAGGGAGACCTTCCCAGATTTATTGATTTATCATTACATGGATGATATTCTTCTTTGTCATGACAATAAACAGTTACTGGAAAAGGCTTTGCAATTCTTAATATCTACTCTACAGCAATATGGTTTAAACATCTCTCCAGAAAAGTTACAAATGGGAGAAACTCAAGAATATCTGGGCACTAAACTTACGGCTACTATGGTAAAGCCTCTAAAACTAACTATTAGAACTAGTGAACTTAAAACTTTAAATGACTTTCAAAAGCTTCTTGGAGATATAAATTGGATTAGGCCATATTTAAAAATTACCACAGGAGAATTAAAACCTTTATTTGATATACTTAAGGGAGATCCTGATCTTTGTTCCCTGAGGATCCTTACTCCAGAAGGACGAAGAGCTCTTACATTGGTGGAACAAAGATTACAGTCAGATCACACAGAAAGATGTGATCCATTCCAGTCTCTAATGTTAATCATTATTCCAGAACAACATAGTCCATATGGAATTATATGGCAAGGAGGACCTTTACAAAGTATTAATCTCCCAGCATCGCCTACAAAACAATTGCAAACATTTCCTAAAGCAATAGCTCAATTAATATATAAAGGGTTAGAAGCCTGCGTTACTATATTTGGAAGCCATCCTGAGGTCATTATTATCCCCTATACTAAACTACAAATAAAATGGTTGATTCAACATGATGATGATTGGGCTGTTTTGTATTGCTCAACCACAGCAACATTTGATAATCATTATCCTAAACATCCATGGTTACAATTCTGTAAAAATACTCCAATTATATTTCCAAAAATTACCAAAATGCAGCCCTTACCTCATTGCCAAACCATATTCACTGATGGATCTAAAAATGGAGTGGGAGCAGTAATAATTGATGATAAAGTAGAAACTGTTATTCTCCCCCCTTCATCTACCCAAGTAGTAGAACTTGCTGCAGTAGTTTTAGCTTTTAACATTATGATAGAGCAGCCTTTCAATCTATTATCTGACAGTCATTATATAGTACAATCAGTGCCCTGTTTAGAAACTGTTCCTTATATTCCTGATGGATCCGCAGTTGCTCCTTATTTTCGAACTTTGCGTGCATTAATCTTAGACCGCAAGTATCCCTTTTATATAGGACATATTAGAGCTCATTCTAATCTGCCGGGGCCACTCGCCAAAGCAAATGCTAAAGCTGACAAAACTACAAAAACTGTTTTTGCTTTTACAGCATTCAAACAAGCCCAGATGTTTCATTCACAGTTTCATGTCAATTCTACTACCCTTAGAAGAAAATTCAATATTTCTAAAGATGCTGCCAGACAAATTGTTAAAACATGTCAACATTGTGCTCCATTATTACCAGTTCAGTCTACTGGAGTAAATCCCAAGGGACTTTTACCTAATCATATTTGGCAAATGGATGTTACTCATTTTTCAGAGTTTGGAAAACTTAAATATGTTCATGTGTCAGTTGACACTGCCTCAGGAGTGATCATGGCCTCTGCTCACACAGGTGAAAAGGTTAAAGATGTCATACAACATTGTTTACAGGCCTTTGCAGCCTGGGGCATTCCTAAAATCATTAAAACTGACAATGGACCTGCTTACACATCCAAAAGTTTCTTACAATTTACACAAACTTTTAATATACAACTTATCACAGGAATTCCTTATAATCCTCAAGGACAAGGCATAGTGGAGCGCACTCATTTAACGTTAAAAAGTTGCTTACAAAAACAAAAAGGGGGAATAGGTGCTGACTTTAGAGCACCTAAAGATAAACTAAATTTAGTACTTTTTATTTTAAATTTTTTAAATGTGGATAAGAATGGACATACGGCTGCAGAAAGACATGCTAATCCCGCAAGTACTCAAGTGTGGGTAAGATGGAAAGATATTCTCACAGGAACATGGAAAGGCCCAGATCCAGTTCTTCGGTGGGTCCGAGGGTCTGTTTGTGTTTTCCCGCAGGATCAGCAAACACCGATCTGGATACCTGAAAGGTTGACGAGACTGGTGCATCAAAACAACGATGAAGAACATCGTGCTGATAAACATCCTATTGATGATGACAATGACACCGGTGAAGACTCGAGACCTGTGGGCAATAGTTAAGGCTTGGCCATATCCTTTGCCGCTAACTAACACCTCCTCTACCCTTCCACCTTTGTTTTCTACAGGACCTAGGACTGGATTGCCAACTGTCATCATGGATCCCAAGGAAGAACCTTATAATTTTTCTACCCTTTCTCTGCCAGGTACCCTTTGCTTTGATATCTCTACCAATAACAAATTTGTTAATGACACTTCTCTTAGGCCCTGCATTCAATTGCAGCGTGAAGTGCAAGGGTTGTTTTCAAGACAGCCTACCAAGGGGAATGGTTTCCAAGAAAGTATGACTATAACCCAGGGTGAAGTTACAGGGACAAGTAAGATTACTACTTCAGGGCAAGTTGTCTTTCTTAAAGGATTAATTCCAAAGCGACTGAAACTGCCATCCACTGGATTTCATACACCTCGTATTTTCCCTCCTTGTGACCCCAAAGTTTCTAGTCCTCCCATTTGGACAGGTTGTCAACATGCTAAAGGAGCAGCTCCTATTCAACATGGATTTTATTTCACCCCAAACTTTACATACCAGCGATCTGTGAACAATTTTATCCAAAACCTCGTCTACTTTGGCTTTTGTCAAAGTATAAATCCTTTTGATAATTGGTTCCTATTTACCTCCCAAGCAGGATATACTAATCTTCAGCCTTTGTTTGCTCTACAAGGAGGTTCGTTTAAGGCCTGTTATTGGAATCTCACTTCAGATCATACTGGCACAGGCCCTTCCCAGGCCAGTAAGATAGCTTGTAACAATACTATAACATTGTATCCCACTCCTGTGTGTGTCTACCCTCCTTTTATGTTCCTATTGACTAATGTTTCTAATGGCACGACCCTCAGCTGCTCTGGAACTAACTGCTATCTTTCTCAGTGTTGGAACGCAACAAAATATTCCCGAGCTGTCATTATGCGTATCCCTACTTTCTTGCCCATGCCAGTCTCTGTTACAGATGATGAATTGCCAGTATTGCTTTCCAGAAATAAGAGAGATTTTGGAATCACCGCAGCAGTCATCACCGCCGTAGTTGCATCAGCGGCAGCCGCCACTGCCGCAGCTGTAGCCTTAACTACGTCTGTACAATCTGCAGCCACAATCAATAAGGTGGTTCAACAGACTGCTACTGCCTTATCTACTCAGCAGACAGTGGATCAACACTTAAAAGCAGGGATTCTTTTAGTAAACCAGCGAGTGGACTTGCTTCAAGAACAAATAGACATTTTACAGGAACTGTTAAACGTGGGATGTATTTATCGTCTGACGGGACTGTGCGTTACACCTGTAGCTTACCATAATTTCAGTTATGCAGCAAACTTGTCTAGAATCTTGTCTGCTCAGCTACAAACAAATTGGTCTTATACATTTGATAATCTTACTGCTATTCTTAGATCTCAAATTGTTAGCCCTAATGCTACTAGAGTTAATGTAGCCCCTATGTCCGAAGTGCTAAGTTGGTTATCCTCCTCTTTCAGCTTTGTAAAACAATGGGCAGGTATGGGAGCCTTTTGTATTTTCATGGTTGTTGCTGTTGTCTTCCTCACACGCTTTATCATGCGCATGCGCCGAGATCAAGCTAGAGATCGTATCATTTTCCATCAGGCCATGGCTGCCCTAGAGGCCGGCAGTTCCCCACAAGTATGGCTCATGATGCTGGATCGCTAGCCAGATGGGTAAGGTAGGAGGTGACCACCGTACCAACCTAAGACAGGAGCTGTAGCATGCTCTGCAGTTATCCGATGACGGGTAAGGACGGTGGTTGACCACTCCGCCTAAGACAGGCACGGTCCCGAGCTTTCCTTTTCTTTTTAAAAGAGAAAAGGGGGAACTGTCGGGGTTTCGGCCGGACCCCTGGCCCTAGGTGTGGCAAGGCCAAGATGGCGCCTGGCAGGATGCCAGTGTGGTTGAGTGTAGCTAGCTTGTGCGCAAACAACTGATGTCGCTTGAGGAAGTTTCAGTGATTGGTTGAGGCCCCCTCATGGACACTGCATGCCTGTATATGCTGCCTGTATCTGTCCACGCTCTCCCCTCGTGCTCTGTATGATGATTGGTCGCTTGGGGGCATATATCGAGGTGTAGCTTCCCCCAAAAGAGGATGAAGAAGTGAGAAACAAACCACGGCAGACGCACGCAATAAAGAGCTGAAAAGAACCAGGTGTTGTGTCTCTCTGCGGGCAGGGAGCGCGACAAAGGTATTTTATGTAAAATGCTTAGTTTATCTCACACATAGGATTATCTTGGCTTTAAATAAATATTGTTTTACTTATAAAACTGACACCATTTGTAAAACCATTGAGAAGTTTTGATGTGGGAAGGAGGACATTCCACATGTGCAGAAATGCTGTAATGGAGGAGACTACTCAGAGGAGGTTAAATTACATGAAATTAATTTCAATATAATTTAAAAGTGAAAACACATACTTCTTGGGAAAGTAAACATCAGTAGCACAGACCTGGGAGCAGTGTATGACAGCATGTTTCATGTGAATAGAACTAGTAGAAAGAGAATATATGAGTTTCTTTGGCAAAGAGACAATCAGTTTGCATTCAATGGAGAAAGTAAGTGAGAGTTGAAGTGTCTTCATTTGATTTTGAGACAAAAGGAAAATTTGGAGATTAAATTTTTACAGAATAAAAGAAGAGGTTTGATGTTGAATCCTTTGAGAAGTTTTTTAAGTGTTGGTTTGTGTTCTAGATTACTGGAGTAACAGCATAATGGTCATTGTATAAAAAAGTTTATGTCCCATTTATATGATTCGGAGGAATAGAATTCATAGATACAAAGGCATTGGTTTTGTGTTGAAAGCAGTGGAGAAGTACAAAAAGGTAGTGCACTTATTTTTCTCACTTTCTCTTAAGCCAGTCTGAAATAGAGAATTGTCTTTGCAAGAATGCTTTCAGGAAATGCACATAAAGTGAGGGGATGGGGATAGAAAAATAGATGTTATTTCAAATGTTGGAATGGTTTGAGAAACACAGAAACAATATTATAAAGACATTCAGTATGTACTTATTGAATGTTGGGCTTATATTTGTCTGATACATAATATTGAAATGAAAAATTATATACATCATAAACACTTAATGAGTGATTGACTCATATATGCTACTCTTTATTCTTACATAACAAATATATAGCCAGTTTTTGTGGAATCTAACCAGCTGAGTGAAGTCAACATCCCACATTATTAAATACTATGAAAAACTAAACAAAACAAAACAGTAATGAAATAGAAAACAGTAAAAATGTCTAGGTAGCTTATCAATTTAAGTATGGCACAAAAATTAAACTCAGGGAATGTTACTATTTAGTTTTGATAATACAAAGAGCAGTTTATGAATGAAAGTCTTTGTATGATCTAATACTTTTCTGCCAGGTAAATACTTGCTTACCTGTTAAACTCCATATTTTTTGTTTTATAAGCAGAACATTCAAGTTGAACATTGAATTTACAAAGTGGAAATTTTTAGAGTGTCATCCTTGTTCTGTTTCCTAATCACTTCAAAATGTTATCTCAAATATCTTCCTCAATAAAGTAATGGATTTGAAGTTATTAAACTTTTATTATTAAAAATTTATTATTGTTTTTGGAACCATTATACTAATACAAAAAAAAATGCTTGCTGTGTGAGAACATAATCATAATGGTTGAATGGTAGTTTAGTAGAAAGTAGTGAGGGATCTCCTTAGAGCTGCTTTAAAGGATACTAGCTATATGTATTATGAAAGAGGCTTTCATAACAAGTGTAACAAGAAGATGATTAAAATATGGTTGCTATAGTCTTCTTGTCAAGAAGTAATCTATTCAATTCATTTATATATAATACAAAAAATATTTGTATAGATATTTATAGCATATTCTCCCTCTTAAAGAGAAAATATACCATAGGAGAAGTTCAGTTAGAACATTTTCCTTCTATGCTCCTCTCTCTCCTCCATAGGATAAAAGAGATGCAATACGCTAGTATTATTTTAACCTTCTTAGAACATCTGACTCTGCTTCTTTGATCTAATACCCTGTTAATAAAATATCTCATAGTATCTTTCCTTTAGATCTTATTGTGTTATGTCTCATTCAATTTATTTTTACCAAACATGTGATGTGATTTGATATGAAAAAAGGAAATTAGATGAGCACAAAACAGCATAGTATGCATCTATTGATGCATCCAAGGTAACATTATATTTATGGAACAAGAACATCAAGGAGCACTCATTTGATAATGGACAAATGAAAATGCTTATCAAATAAAGTACGTGAGAACCAGAAATATACTTTCATGAGAAATAACCTGCAGACCATTCTTTTATCCCAATCCTATTAATGATTATTAAACTATGATTATAGGCTTTGTAATTAATTTCAAATAATCCAACACCTGTGAGAATTAGTATGGGTTCAGTATGATTTGTTAATCAGGATAGAGTACTTCACTGCTAAGCAGAAATAAAAATTGCAGCATAATGTGAGCTTTTGAACACTGGCTTCATGTTCAATGACTGGAGAAAATGCAGAGACATGATACAGGACAATTTTATCATTCTCAGGAAATCCAAACTTTCTCTCCTATTACTACCATACATACCCAGGTCACCACCACCTCTGATCTAAACTCCTGCACTGAAAGTTATTTTCCCTGTTTCCATTACTGCCTATGCCCACCCTGTTCTATTTGATATGCTGCAATCAGTGCTCTGTTTAATAATAAATCATATTATGCCATGCACCCTATCCCGGAATCACTCTGTTGCTTTCTGTCACATTATAATATATACTTCAAAATTCTGGTGAAGAGATAAAGGCAAGACATGACATATTCTGACTGCTGTTACTGCTTTTTGCTTCAAGTTACCCTGAGATTCTCTCCTGTCCCACACTAAGGAGTGTATGTTTTGTATTTATATATTATCTTTCTGGTAACAGGGAATAAATCCAAGGAAGCATATTCATAAACACTTAGTCACATTCCAACCATCCCATCTTTTTAAAATTTTGAAACAAGGTTTCTCTAATTTGTGTTGGGTCTTGAAAGTATAATGCTCCTGACTCACCTTCCCAAGTTGCAGGTATTGAACACATGTGCCACCACACACAGATAAGGAATGTTTTTATCAGCACATTTATATTGTTCTGTCCATATGAAATGCTCTCAAAGCATTGAGCTTCTTGGTATTGCTATTGATAGTACCCTCTGCCTTTATTCAGGCCTCTATACAAGATATTTTTCACATTATTCAGCCTGGCCTAATACACCATTCTAAGACCCTTCTATCACCTTATTTAATCTATTATTTCAGTGCACTTCTTTTTAAAATTTATTTTTATTGTAAACAAATGGAATATGTGTTGTTTCTGTTTTTACATGAAAAAAAGGCATACGATTTGTGTAATCATACATTTACATAGGTTAATGGTACTTGATTCATTCTGTTATTTTTTTCCCTCAACTCACCCATCCTACCCCTCTTTCTTCTCTATATAGTCCCTCCTTCCTCCATTCTTGCCCCCTTCCACCCCCCAATATGTGTCATCACCCACTTATCAGCGAGATCATTCATCATTTGGTTTTATGAGATAGGCTTATCTCACTTAGCTTGATATTCTCCAATTTCACCCATTTGCCTGCAAATGCAATAATTTTATTATTCTTTATAGCTGAGTAATATTCCATTATATATATATATATATGTATATATATATATATATATATATATCACAGTATCTTTATACATTCATCAAATGAAGGACATTTAGGTTGGTTCCACAATCTAGCTATTGTGAATTGAACAGCTATGAACATTGATGTGACTGTATCTCTGTAGTATGCTGATTTTAAGTCCTTTGGATATAGGCCAAGAAGTGGGATATCTGGGTCAAATGGTGGTTCCCTTCCAAGTTTTCTAAGGAATCTCCACACTGCTTTCCAGAGTGGCTGCACTAATTTACAGTCCCACCAGCAATGTATGAGTGTACCATTTTCCCCAAATCCTCGCCAAACCTATTGCTGTTTTTATTCTTGATAATTGCCATTCTAATTGGGGTGAGATGGAATCTTAGGGTGGTTTTGATTTGCATTTCTCTTATTACTAGAGATGTTGAACATTTTTTTCATATATCTGTTGATTGCTTGTAGATCTTCTTCTGTGAAGTGTCTGTTCATATCCTTAGCCAATTTGTTGATTGGGTTATTTGTATTCTTGGTGTAGAGTTTTTAGTTCTTTAAATATTTTAGAGATTAGTTCTCTATTTGAAGTGTAAGTGGCAAAGATTTTCTCCCACTCTGTGGATTCTGTGTTCACCTTGCTGATAGTTTCCTTTGCTGAGAGGAAGCTTTTTAGATTAAATCCA